>NC_084628.1:46159715-46177215 GCF_033978795.1 Nerophis ophidion
TCGTTTGGTCCGCACATTTTACCGGCGATGCTAATAAGGCAGACATGCTATGGGCCACTTCATTAGGTACACCCACGCTATGGCCGAATAGCGTCAATAGCTATTCGCTCAATAGCTTCAATTTCTTCTTCAATTTCGTTTTCACTATCTGCCTCCATACTCCGACCATCTGTTTCAATACATGCGTAATCTGTTGAATCGCTTAAGCCGCGGAAATCCGAGTCTGAATCCGAGCTAATGTCGCTATATCTTGCTGTGGTAACCGCCATGTTGTTTGTATTGGCAGCACTGTGTGACGTCACAGGGAAATGGATAGTGGTTTTGAAGATAGCGAAAATAAGGCACTTTAAAGCTTTATTTAGGGATATTCCGGGACCGGTAAAATTTTGAAAAAAACTTCGAAAAATACAACAAGCCACTGGGAACTGATTTTTATCTTTTTTAACCCTTTTGAAATTGTGATAATGTTCCCCTTTAACAATTGCCCCATAGTGTACGGAAGGCACACATTAAAGATAAACAGCATGGAAACTAGAATTTTACACGGAGCTGCAAAAATAGGAGAAACTGAATTATCGGAAAAATCCGACTAATTTGACTGTAAAAAGTGACATGACGTTAGACAAGGCAGCACAAATCTTCAATGATTCCTTTGAAAACTATTAAAAAAATAACAACTATCATGTGCTGTCATGTGTGTCGGTTGAAATCTAAATCAATCTAAAAAGTTACTCGATATTTAAGCATTTTTGTTTTTTGGGAATACATTCTCTCACTCAAGTATTTGTCATGATCCGTGGTTCGGATCATGTTTTTGTTATGTTCTGTTGGTTTTGGACCTGTCAGGCTGGCCCCTGACAGTTTGTTTGTGTTCTAGTTTTTTCCCGTGTGTGTAGTATTTCCTGTCAGCGCTCTTATTTTGTTGGTTTCCTGTCCTTCTCCCTGAGCTGCGGCTGATTGGCACCTGGCCACACCTGGTGTCAATCAGCCCGCTCCTATTTTGACCTGCTTTTGCCCTCCAATCAGTGCTGGATTATTGTCATATATTATTGCTCCTTTTGTGTCTTTGCAGCGTAGAGGTAAGCTATATTTGTTAGATGTTTGTAGCTTACTGTTTTTTGTTCCCTGCTTCCGGTTTGTTTTCATATTACAAGTACGACTTCTGTTTTCCTGTTCGCTACCCGCTAGCTTCCATGCCAGGCCCCTTTTTGTTTTTGCTCGCTTCCATGCTAAGTTCCTTTTGTTTTCTAGCTCCCATGCTAGCTCTCTTAGTTGTTTATCCGCCTCGTCCACGCTTTTTGTTGTACCCCTTTTGTTTGTTCTTGTTTTAGTATTTATATTAAATCATGTTTTCTCGTTCAATGCCCGCCTCCTTCTCTGCATCTTGGGGTTCGTCACCGACTAACTCTGACAGGACTCCCTTAGTTCCTGTTGTGTGTACTCCTCGGTTTATTTTGGTGAAACAAGGGGATTAATTGGGTTCACCTGCCTCTGGTTAGTGGTCCCACGCTCAGCTGCTGTCAACCACTAATCAGAGAGCTATTTATTCACCTTGCTTGCCAAGCCCAGTCTGGCGTCATTGTTTAGTTCATGCCTTGTCTAAGTAAGATTTATTTGTTTCATGCCACAGTTTCGTGAGTATGCCTTGTCCATAGTCTATGCTAAGTGTTAGCTTCAGCTTCGAGTGCGATCAGGCACGTTGTTTGTTTTTTGTACTCCTTTGATTTCTTGAGGAATAAATCATGTTCCTACCCCCACGTCTTGTCCGGAGTGATTCGTCTGCATTTCGGGAGAACGAACCCCGCAGTAAGCTGCGAAAATCCCGCCGTGACAGTATTTTGATGACTACTTTTTACTTTTACTTGAGTCATATCTAAAGTAACGGTACTCTAGCTTGAGTGCAGTTTTTGGGTACTATACCCAGCTCTGAAAGAAAACATATTTAGTAGCTTAAAATGGTCCAAATGAACCACGCATGCCTCGATTAGTTGAGGAGATCTGGTTTGGTGGCTGCAGGATTAGATCTCTGCTTTTTGTAGATGATGTGGTCCTGATGGCTTCATCTGGCCAGGATCTTCAGCTCTCACTGGATCGGTTCGCGGCCCAGCGTGAAGCGACTGGGATATTAAACTAAACTTCCAGTTTCCAGTGAAGGTTGGACTCCGCCAAGGCTGCCCTTTGTCATCGATTCTGTTCAGAACTTTTATGGGCAGAGTCAGGGCGTTGAGGGGATCCGGTTTGGTAACCGCAGGATTAGGTCTCCTGCAGATGATGTGGTCCTGATGGCTTCATCTGGCCAGGATCTTCAGCTCTCACTGGATCGGTTCGCGGCCGAGAATGAAGCTACCTCCAAGTCCGAATCCATGGTTCTTGCCCGGAAAAGGGCGGAGTACCATTATCGGGTTGGGGAGGAGACCCTGCCCCAAGTGGAGGAGTTCAAGTACCTCGGAGTCTTGTTCACGAGTGAGGGAAGATTGGTTGGTGAGATCGACAGGCGGATCGGTGCGGCGTTTTCAGTAATGCGGACGTTGTACCGATCCGTTGTGAGGAAGAAGGAGCTGAGCCGGAAGGCAAAGCTCTCAATTTACCGGCTGATCTACGTTCCCATCCTCACCTATGGTCATGAGCTTTGGGTCATGACCGAAAGGATAAGATCACGGGTACAAGCGGCCCAAATGAGTTTCCAGGTCTCTCCCTTAGAGATAGGGTGAGCAGCTCTGCCATCCGGGAGGAACTCAAACTAAAGCCGCTGCTCCTTCACATGGAGAGGAGCCAGATGAGGTGGTTCGGGCATCTGGTCAGGATGCCACCCGAACGCCTCCCTAGGGAGGTGTTTCGGGCAAATCCGACCGGTAGGAGGCCACGGGGAAGACCGAGGACATGTTGGGAAGACTATGTCTCCCGGCTGGCCTGGGAACGCCTCGGGATCCCCCGGGAAGAGCTGGACGAAGTGGCTGAGGAGAGGCAAGTCCGGGCTTTCCTGCTTGGGCTGCTGCCCCCGTTACCCGACCTCGGATAAGCGGAGGAAGATGGATGGATGGATGCCTCGGTTATCTTCTCAGTAGGTACTATGATTGCAAAGTTAGAATGGTCAGTGTTTAGCAGTGGTGGATATGCTACTATCCACCGGAAATGAGTCAACACACAGCCAAAATTGTCTAACTAGCTGACAACACAAGTGAGTAGCAGGACAAATGCATCATGGTCTGGGGTTGCGTGAGGGCTGCCAATGGTTACACGCACATTCATAGCTGAGGCATGGCTGTCAGCTGCACACAGGCATAAACTAATGAATGAATGAACTGCAGCAATTAGGAGTTCCACACAGGATGTTGATGCAGCATTAAAGTGTCCTGCTGTTATTAGTCAAACAAACCAAGCGTCTCCTCTACTTCCTCCTCCTCCTCCTCCTCCAGGCCTCGGGGCTTCTAGAAGGCTCACAGCGGGCAGCGGTGTCGACTTTTCAGCTGCTTTACTTTCAGATAGATACTTTAATTGTGCCCGCAGGGAAATCGGTCTGCAGCGTGATCACGAAGCAATTTATCCTGGTATCACAATACAGTACACCGAGTGACAGCAACACACTCACACACACACACATAAAGTGATATGTATAGAAATATTTTACATTTATATATTTCATTAGCAAGAGTCGGTTGGTTGTGTATTGGACTTTTGGGAATGTTTTGCACCCGACCGTGAAGGCTTATAACAACAATTAGAATTTACAACTGATAAAAGCTGATCAATTCAATGGTGCAAAGCAGCAAAGCAAAACAAGCCCTAACAAGCGTGAATTAAAAGAAAAACAACCAATTAAGGAGCCGGCGGTACTACATGGCGGACATGATCGTGGCCTGGGCATGACCTTAATAAAGGCCGACTGAAAGCCACAAGTGTATGTAAACTTTTGATCGCGACTGTACAAAGACCTGTTTTTTTTATTTTATTTTATTTTTACTTTCAATGCTTAAATACATATAGATCAACTTAAAATCCATCCTTTGATACAAAGTTAATGTTTTTGTTATGTTTTATGCCCTTTTTGCCAAAAAAAAAACCCTGTTTTATGGCAAAAACACAAAACATGGACTATTTCCCACCAAAATGTTAAATTTTGAATTTTTGATTATGGCTTTAAAGACCTGCGATGAGGTGGCGACTTGTCCAGGGTGCACCCTGCCTTCCGCCCGATTGTAGGTGAGATAGGCGCCAGACCCCGAAAGGGAATAAGCGGTAGAAAATGGATGGATGGATGGGCTTTAAAGACGTATTGAAAGCCACTACTAGCGACCACGCAGTCTGATAGTTTATATATCAATGATGAAATATTAACATTGCAACACATGCCAATACGGCCTTTTTAGTTTACTAAAGTACAATTTTAAAATTTGCGCGAAGTATCCTGTTGAAAGCGTCGCGGTATGATGACTCGTGCGCGTGACGTCACGGATTGTAGCGGACATTTTGTTCCAGCACCGTTCCCAGCTATAAGTCGTCCGCTTTAATCGCATAATTACACAGTATTCTGGACATCTGTGTTGCTTAATCTTTTGCAATTTGTTCAATTAATAATGGAGACGTCAAAGAAGAAAGATGTAGGTAGGAAGCGGTGTATTGCGGCAGCCTTTAGCCACATAAACACAGCCGATGTTTCCTTGTTTGCGCTCTACTCTTACCGTAGACATGAGCGGAGTATGTGCTGCGGACTCTCTTGCCTCTTTCCACCGGCCGCCAACGACCGTTGAATGCTTACACCGTGGAGGAGGAGAAAAAAAATAAAAATCTCAGCCCGGCTGCCTTGCCTCGCCGAGAAACGCGGCTTCCCACGGAGACACTGGCGGTCACCACACCCCTCTGACTTTCAGGTACGACCATATAATCTCACTAAAACACTAGTAACACAATATGCAGATAAGGGATTTTCCAGAATGATCTGAATAAATGTGTCTAATAACATCTGAATCGCTCCCACTGCCCTCGTCTTTTTTTTTCTTTTTCTAGTCCTTCACTCTTAC
Organism: Nerophis ophidion; assembly: GCF_033978795.1. Taxonomy (NCBI): domain Eukaryota; kingdom Metazoa; phylum Chordata; class Actinopteri; order Syngnathiformes; family Syngnathidae; genus Nerophis; species Nerophis ophidion. Next base: position 46,164,734 of record NC_084628.1, read on the forward strand.
TTTCCTTATCCACAAATCTTTTATCCTCGCTCAAATTAGAGGGGAAATCGTCGCTTTCTCGTCACGGCCCAACCGGCTGCCTTCGCCTCGTCGAGAAACGTGGCTTCCCTCTGAGACACTGGTCACCACACCTGTGGCCACATCCCTCCGACTTTCAAGTTGTACAGGTACGACCATATAATCTCACTAAAACTATGGATTGAACTTTCACAGTATCATGTTAGACCCGCTTGACATCCATTGCTTTCAGTCCCCTAGAGGGCGGGGGGTTGCCCACGTCTGAGGTCCTCTCCAAGGTTTCTCATCGTCAGCATTGTCACTGGCGTCCCACTGGATGTGAATTCTCCCTGCCCACTGGGTGTGAGTTTTCCTTGCCCTTTTGTGGGTTCTTCCGAGGATGTTGTAGTCGTAATGGTTTGTACAGTCCTTTGAGACATTTGTGATTTAGGGCTACATAAATAAACATTGATTGATAAAACACTAGTAACACAATACGCAGATAAGGGAATTTCCAGAATTATCGTAGTAAATGTGTCTAATAACATCTGAATCGCTCTGCCATCTAGTTTTTTTGTTTTTTTTTCCTAGGCCTTCACTCTCACTTTCCTCATCCACGAATCTTTCATCCTCACTCAATTTAATGGGAAAATCGTCGCTTTTTTCCGGTTTGAATCGCTCTCGCTGCTGGTGGCCATGATTGTAAACAATGTTCAGATGTGAGGAGCTCCACAACCCGTGACGCCACGCGCACATCGTCTGCTACTTCCGGTACAGGCAAGGCTTTTTTATTAGCGACCAAAAGTTGCGAACTTTATCATCGATGTTCTCTACTAAATCCTTTCAGCAAAAATATGGCAATATGGCGAAATGATCAAGTATGACACATAGAATGGACCTGCTATCCCCGTTTAAATAAGAACATCTCATTTCAGTAGGCCTTTAAAGTGCATCCGGCAGTGGAGGCTCCTCTATGGGGTCTAGGAGGGCACTAGGAGGTTAACCCCTTTACTACTGTTACCTCAGCCAGGGATACGGTGAAGACCTCAACGGTGGAGCAGGTGGAAGACGGTAGATTTAAGAACTACCACAACGGCTGGGATTGTGTAAAAGGCTGCAGCAGAAAAGGGTCCCCAGTCGTCTTGGACTCCATCCCAATGGACCCTGACCCGATTCTGCCCCACGTAAAACTAAGTCATGCACAGGAATCCTACACCCCTACCAGGAGGATCGTCATACTCGTTCAAGTAACCGCCACATTATTTTTTAAATATATATATTGATTTTTGTAGTTCATAAAATTATTGGAAACAATCGTGAAACCTGCGTGTAATGTATATGTGCTGCAATCAGGGTTTTAAGGTCACGGTTTCATTTCCGAGCAGTATAGCTCGGTTGGAATGCATCCAAGAGGAATATGTGTGGATTTCATTAAAACAGTTAGCTCCAATTTTTTGACACTTCTTCCACTCCCGTCCTTGCACGCTACACCGCTACAACAAAGATGGCGGGGAGAAGACGCTGTCGAAGGGGAGCCAAGTAAATAAGACCGCCCACAAAACGGAGCATCCTGTCAGAAAGCGGCACACTTTCTGACCAAAGAACCACCATTACATGATATGTAGACCAGTGTTTTTCAACCACTGTGCCGCGGCACACTAGTGTGGCAGGAGATACAGTCTGGTGTGCCGTGGGAGATTATCTAGTTTCACCTATTTGGGGCTAAAAATATTTTTCGCAAACCAGTAATTATAGTCCGATAATTATGCGCGGTTGTTGAGTGTCGGTGCTGTCTAGAGCTCGGCAGAGTAACAGTGTAATACTCTTCCATACATACTTGCCAACCTTGAGACCTCCGATTTCGGGAGGTGGGAAGTTGGGTGTGGGGGGCGTGGTCGGGGGTGGGGCGGAGGCGTGTTTGGGGGCGTGGTTAAGAGGGGAGGAGTATAATTCACCAACTTGAGTATTTAATATATATTTCATTTATATAAATATAAAAATATATATATGTATGAAATACTCAACTTTTAGTGAATACTAGCTATATATATTTATTTTATTATATACATGAATAAAATAAATAATTGAATTTCAGACGGCACCTATCAAAAACACAGTAATAAAAACACAGTTGTTCTACTAACTGTACTGTGCTTGCTGGTTACTAAAAAAACAACAACGAACAACACTTACCTTTCACTATTTGAGTAACTTTTGTTCTGCCATTTGCGTACTGGCGAGAGTCATTTGCCGTCAGGTGCACAACACCACGTCAATCGTTGGCCAATCAAAAAGCAACCCCATAACGCTATATCCAACATTCACCAGGAGATGGCAACACAACATAGAATCACTCTATTACAGACGGCGTCGACATGGCTGTAACTTCCTCGTTCTTCTGCTTCGTCTCCTTGTGTGTGCAGTTTTTTATTAAAATCCGTAGACGTTGTAACGTGATTGGGCAGGCAAGGGGTTTATATAACAGGAAAGCGGACGTGAAAACAGGCTGTCCCCACTCATGCCACGCCCCCTCCAGCTCCAGCTGAATTTCGGGAGAACATTTCTTCCAGGACGTTTTCGGGAGAGGCACTGAATTTCGGGAGTCTCCCGGAAAATCAGGGAGGGTTGGCAAGTATGCTTCCATATCAGTAGGTGGCAGCCGGTAGCTAATTGCTTTGTAGATTTCAGAAACAGCGGGAGGCAGCGTGCAGGTAAAAAGGTGTCTAATTCTTAAACCAAAAATAAACAAAAGGTGAGTGCCCCTAAGAAAAGGCATTGAAGCTTAAAGAAGGCTGTGTAGAACGAAACTAGAACTGAACTGGCTACAAAGTAAACAAAAACAGAATGCTGGACGACAGCAAAGACTTACTGTGGAGCAAAGACGGCGTCCACAATGTACATCCGAACATGACATGACAATCAACAATGTCTCCACAAAGAAAGATAGAAACAACTGAAATATTCTTAATTGCTGAAACAAAATAGATGCGGGGAATATTGCTGAAAGGAAGACATGAAACTGACAGGAAAATACCAAAAAAAGAGAAGAGAGCTAAAATACTACACACAGGAAAACAGCAAAAAAGTCCAAATAAGTCAGGGTGTGATGACAGTACACCAACTTTGAGACAAGAGCTATAGTCATGCATGCTTGGTTATGGTTTAAAGGCCATTCATCTATTCATTTTCTACTGCTTGTCCCTTTCGGAAGTCATATCCAACAATTGCGACAACGATTTTTTACTGTTAACTGAGTTTGTTTTTTTAATGATTTCTGCTGGTGGTGTGCCTCTGGATTTTTTCAACGCAAAAACTGTGCCGTCGCTCAAAAAAGGTTGAAAAACACTGATGAAGACCACAAGGAAGTGTTTCACCATCCATCCATCCATCACCTTCCGCTTATCCGAGGTCGGGTCGCGGGGGCAGCAGCCTAAGCAGGGAAGCCCAGACTTCCCTATCTCCAGCCACTTCGTCTAGCTCTTCCCGGGGGATCCCGAGGCGTTCCCAGGCCAGCCGGGAGACATAGTCTTCCCAACGTGTCCTGGGTCTTCCCCGTGGCCTCCTACCAGCTGGACGTGCCCTAAACACATCCCTAGGGAGGCGTTCGGGTGGCATCCTGACCAGATGCCCGAACCACCTCATCTGGCTCCTCTCGATGTGAAGGAGCAGCGGCTTTACTTTGAGGTCATCCCGGATGGCAGAGCTTCTCACCCTATCTCTAAGGGAGAGACCCAAACTCATTTGGGCCGCTTGTACCCGTGATCTTATCCTTTCGGTCATGACCCAAAGCTCATGACCATAGGTGAGGATGGGAACGTAGATCGACCGGTAAATTGAGAGCTTTGCCTTCCGGCTCAGTTCCTTCTTCACCACAACGGATTGATACAACGTCCGCATTACTGAAGACGCCGCACCGATCCGCCTGTCGATCTCACGATCCACTCTTCCCTCACTCGTGAACAAGACTCCTAGGTACTTGAACTCCTCCACTTGGGGCAGGGTCTCCTCCCCAACCCGGAGATGGCACTCCACCTTTTTCCGGGCGAGAACCATGGACTTGGACTTGGAGGTGCTGATTCTCATTCCGGTCGCTTCACACTCGGCTGCGAACCGATCCAGTGAGAGCTGAAGATCCCGGCCAGATGAAGCCATCAGGACCACATCATCTGCAAAAAGCAGAGACCTAATCCTGCGGCCACCAAACCGGAACCCCCCAACGCCTTGACTGCGCCTAGAAATTCTGTCCATAAAAGTTATGAACAGAATGGGTGACAAAGGACAGCCTTGGCGGAGTCCAACCCTCACTGGAAACGTGTCCGACTTACTGCCGGCAATGCGGACCAAGTTCTGACACTGATCGTACAGGGAGTGGACCGCCACAATCAGACAGTCCGATACCCCATACTCTCTGAGCACTCCCCACAGGACTTCCCGAGGGACACGGTCGAATGCCTTCTCCAAGTCCACAAAGCACATGTAGACTGGTTGGGCTAACTCCCATGCGCCCTCAAGAACCCTGCCGAGAGTATAGAGCTGGTCCACAGTTCCACGACCAGGACGAAAACCACACTGTTCCTCCTGAATCCGAGGTTCGACTATCCGGCGTAGCCTCCTCTCCAGTACACCTGAATAAACCTTACCGGGAAGGCTGAGGAGTGTGATCCCACGATCGTTGGAACACGTCCTCCGGTCCCCCTTCTTAAAGAGAGGGACCACCACCCCAGTCTGCCAATCCAGAGGTACCGCCCCCGATGTCCACGCGATGCTGCAGAGTCTTGTCAACCAAGACACACCCACAGCATCCAGAGCCTTAAGGAACTCCGGGCGGATTTCATCCACCCCTGGGGCCTTGCCACCGAGGAGCTTTTTAACTACCTCAGCGACCTCAGCCCCAGAAATAGGAGAGTCCACTACAGATTCCCCAGGCACCGCTTCCTCAAAGAAAGACGTGTTGGTGGGATTGAGGAGGTCTTCGAAGTATTCCCTCCACCGATCCACAACATCCGCAGTCGAGGTCAGCAGAACACCATCCGCACCATACACGGTGTTGATAGTGCACTGCTTCCCCTTCCTGAGGCGCCGTATGGTGGTCCAGAATCGCTTCGAAGCCGTCCGGAAGTCGTTTTCCATGGCTTCCCCGAACTCTTCTCATGTCCGAGTTTTTGCCTCCGCGACCGCTGAAGCTGCACACCGCTTGGCCCGTCGGTTTCACATTTAGCAAAAAAGTGTTTCACATTTAGCAAAAAAAAAAATTATACTATGACTTCTTTAGTGCACCTTATAATCTGGCGCGCCTTATACCGTATTTCTTCGCACTCCTGCGCTTATCAAAGGCATGCGGTAAAAGTAAGCATGCGCCAATTATTTTAAAACCTCTTCTCACTCCGGCACTTACCAAAGGCATGCAGTAAAAATTTGAGTGTGATGTAAGCTTGGACCTTAAATCCTACTGAATAGCTCTTAATTTTCTTCCCTTTATGCGATTTAAAATTACTGGTATTGAAATCAGCCTCCTCCATTTTGAAAATGATGACAGTGGAAGTGTCACCCGTAAAAGAGGGTATAAAAAGTAGGTGGACATTCTGCAATTAACACATTTGTCTCGTCTTACCCGCCTCGGTGTCCTCGGTTAGATCTACGTTGAGGTTTCCAATGAGCTGCTCCAACATAGAATATTTGTATGTTTTAAGTCTGGAAGAGAAAAACTCCCCAATGATTATTTGGTAGAAAGTTTGAAACTTTCAGGTTTGCAGCTTTCAGAACGCACCTGGCAGCCAGGAGATGCTCGCGAAAACGCGTTTCTTCGGCAACTCTCATGTCGAGAAATTCCTCGCCAAACGTGCCCTGCCGGCGAAGAAGACGAAATCGATGCGGTGGAAAGACTGGGAAATGTCACGTACGCACCTCTGCTGTGCTCTGCTTGAAAGACACGTTGAAAAGCTGCAAGCTCAGAGCTGACATCGCCTCATGAAGCGCTCGCGTGAAGCTCTGGGCTGGGATCCCTGGATTAAAAACTTACAACAAACCCCGTTTCCATATGAGTTGGGAAATTGTGTTAAATGTAAATATAAACAGAATACAATTTGCAAATCCTTTTCAAACCATATTCAGTTGAATGCACTACAAAGACAACATATTTGATGTTCAATCTCATAAACTTTATTTTTTTTTTGCAAATAATACTTCATTTAGAATTTAATGGCTGCAACACGTGCCAAAGTAGTTGGGAAAGGGCATGTTCACCACTGTGTTACATCACCTTTTCATTTAACAACACTCAATAAACGTTTGGGAACTGAGGAAACTAATTGTTGAAGCTTTGAAAGTGGAATTCTTCACCATTCTTGTTTTATGTAGAGCTTCAGTCCTTCAACAGTCCAGGGTCTCCGCTGTCGTATTTTACGCTTCATAATGCGCCGCACATTTTCCATGGGAGACAGGTCTGGACTGCAGGCGGGCCAGGAAAGTACCCGCACTCTTTTTTTTATACAAAACCACGCTGTTGTAACACGTGCTGAATGGGGCTTGGCATTGTCTTGCTGAAATAAGCAGGGGCGTCCATAAAAAAGACGGTGCTTCAATGGCACCATATCAATCAATCAATCAATGTTTACCTATATAGCCCTAAATCACTAGTGTCTCAAAGGGCTGCACAAACCACAACACAAACCACTACGACATCCTCGGTAGGCCCACATAAGGGCAAGGAAAACTCACACCCAGTGGGACGTCGGGGACCTTGGAGAGGACGAAAGCAATGGATGTCGAGCGGGTCTAACATGATACTGTGAAAGTTCAATCCATAATGGATCCAACACAGTCGTAAGAGTCCAGTCCACAGCGGAGCCAGCAGGAAACAATCCCAAGCGGAGGCGGATCAGCATATGTTGTCCCAAAACCTGTATGTACCTTTCAGCATTAATGGTTCCTTCACAGATGTGTAAGTTACCCATGCCTTGGGCACTAATACACCCCCATACCATCACAGATGCCGGCTTTTGAACTTTGCGTCGATAACAGTCTGGATGGTTCACTTCCCCTTTGGTCCGGATGACACAATGTCAAATATTTCCAAAAACAATTTGAAATGTGGACTCGACAGACTACGGAACACTTTTCCACTTTGCATCAGTCCATCTTAGATGATCATGGGCCCAGAGAAGCCGGCGGCGTTTCTGGATGTTGTTGATAAATGGCTTTCGCTTTGCATAGTAGAGCTTTAACTTGCACTTACAGATGTAGCGACCAACAGTATTTAGTGACAGTGGTTTTCTCAAGTGTTCCTGAGCCCATGTGGTGATATCCTTTAGAGATTGATGTCGGTTTTTGATACAGTGCCGTCTGAGGGATCGAAGGTCACGGTCATTCAATGTTGGTTTCCGGCCATGCCGCTTACGTGGAGTGATTTCTCCAGATTCTCTGAACCTTTTGATGATATTATGGAGCGTGGATGTTGAAATCCCAAAATTTCTTGCAATTGCACTTTGAGAAACTTTGTTCTTAAACTGTTTGACTATTTGCTCACACAGTTGTGGACAAAGGGGTGTACCTCGCCCCATCCTGTGAAAGACTGAGCATTTTTTGGGAAGCTGTATTTATACCCAATCATGGCACCCACCTGTTCCCAATTAGCCTGCACACCTATGGGATGTTCCACATAAGTGTTTGATGAGCATTTTTCAACTTTATCAGTATTTATTGCCACCTTTCCCAACTTCTTTGTCACGTGTTGCTGGCATCAATTTCTAAAAAGAAACGTTTATCAGTTTGAACATCAAATATGTTGTCTTTGTAGCATATTCAACTGAATATGGGTTGAAATTATTTGCAAATCATTGTATTCCGTTTATATTTACATCCAACACAATTTCCCAACTCACATGGAAACGGGGTTTGTAGGTCGCCAGATCAGTTGTCAAGACTCACCTGACGATGCTATGAAGGCCATGGATTGAAGGATGGTGGCGATAAAATGCCCCGCGTGTTCCAGCTTGGCCTCCGACAGGAAAAGGACTTGACGTCCGGCGTCAAAATAAAAGTCTCCCGAACACTGGCTCAGCAGACTGTTGTCGCAGCGCCAAAACGGGAGGGACTTGGCCGGCATGAGCAGCACGGAGGGGAAGATGGCGGAGCATTCCGCCAGCAGCTCCATCACCCGGCGGCCGAACAGAAAAACGGCGGAGTGCCTGGGCGAGAGGCTGTCGAGGGCGCTTGGAATAAGCCGTACTTCAAGCTCCTCCTGGGCTGGATCACAAATCCCTGTGAGAAGAAGGGGAATCGTTTTTCTTAAGACGTCGTTTAGGGGATTTACTCCTTTTATTTGTGTGTGTTTGTGTACCGTCGGGGAGAGGTTGGGCTGGAGGATCTGGAGGGAAATTCTGCAAGGATTGCTGGATGTCTTGCAGGGTCTTGTAGAGCGGGGTTAGGCAGACTAACGTGGATAAGTCCACATCGCTGAGACAAAGACCCGTGCTGTGCAAACGGCCTCAAAAGAGAGCGACACAGAAAATAAAACATCACTGAACATTAAACTGTTGGGAAAGTGAACAAATTCCAGCACCGTGCAGTATTGAACAACACTGTTTCTTCTGTTAAAAGTTGTAAACTCTTGTTGTTGAAGTGTGTTGTGCTTATTGTTAGTTATTTTATTAAAGGCCTAATGAAATGAGGTTTTCTTATTCAAACGGGGATAGCAGGTCCATTCTATGTGTCATACTTCATCATTCCGCGATATTGCCATATTTTTGCTGAAAGGATTTAGTAGAGAACATCGATGATAAAGTTTGCAACTTTTGGTCGATAATAAAAAAGCCTTGCCTGTACCGGAAGTAGCAGACGATGTGCGCGTGACGTCACGGGTTGTGGAGCTCCTCACATCTGAACATTGTTTACAATCATGGCCACCAGCAGCCAGAGCGATTCAGACCAAGAAAGCGACGATCTCCCCATTCATTTGAGTGAGGATGAGAGATTTGTGGATGATGAAAGTGAGAGTGAATCCATCCATCCATTTCCTACCGCTTATTCCCTTTGGGGTCGCTGGTGCCTATCTCAGCTACAATCGGGCGGAAGGCGGGGTACACCCTGGACAAGTCGCCACCTCATCGCAGGGCAAACACAGATAGACAGACAACATTCACACTCACATTCACACACTAGGGACCATTTAGTGTTGCCAATCAACCTATCCCCAGGTGCATGTCTTTGGAAGTGGGAGGAAGCCGGAGTACCCGGAGGGAACCCACGCATTCACGGGGAGAACATGCAAACTCCACACAGAAAGATCCCGAGCCCGGGATTGAACCCAGGACTACTCAGGACCTTCGTATTGTGAGGCAGACGCACTAATCCCTCTGTCACCGTGAAGCCGTGAGAGTGAAGGACTAGGAAAAAAAGAAAAAAAAAAGACGAGGGCAATGGGAGCGATTCAGATGTTATTAGACACATTTACTAGGATAATTCTGGAAAATCCCTTGTCTGCTTATTGTGTTACTAGTGTTTAAGTGAGATTATATGGTCGTACCTAAACAACCTGAAAGTCGGAGGGGTGTGGCTACCAGCAGTGTCTTTGAGGGATGCCACGTTTCTCGACAAGATTTTTTTTTTTCCTTCCTCCACGGTGTAAGCATCCGACGGTCGGGGGTGGGCGGTGGGAGCGCGCAAGAGAGTCCGCAGCTGCAGGAGGAACGACGCAAGCTCTCCGCTCATGTCTACGGTAAGAGCCGACTTATTACCACCATTTTCTCACCGAAACCTGTCCGTTGACATGTGGTAGGGAACCATGTTCGCTTGACCGCTCTGTTTCATAGTAAAGCTTCACTGTCATCTTTCGGGAATGTAAACAAGGAAACATCGGCTGTGTTTGTGTTGCTAAAGGCGGCCACAATACACCGCTTCCCACCTACATCTTTCTTCTTTGACGTCTCCATTATTCATTGAACAAATTGCAAAAGATTCAGCAACACAGATGTCCAGAATACTGTGGAATTATGCGATGAAAGCAGACGACTTATAGCTGTGAACGGTGCTGGAACAAAATGTCCGCTACAATGCGTGACGTCACGTGTACGCATCAACATTACGCAACGTTTTAGCATGATACTTCCGCGCAAAATTTAAAATTGCAATTTAGTAAACTAAAACGGCCGTATTGGCATGTGTTGCAATGTTAATATTTCATCATTGATATATAAACTATCAGACTGCGTGGTCGCTAGTAGTGGCTTTCAGTAGGCATTTAACTTGCACTTACAGATGTAGAGACCAACTGTAGTTACTGACAGTGGTTTTAATGAGGTGTTCCTGAGCCCATGTGGTGATATCCTTTATACACTGATGTCGGTTTTTGATATTACGGATCAAAGGTCCGTAATATCATCACTTACGTGCAGTGATTTCTCCAGATTTTCTGAATCTTTTGAGGATTTTACGACCGTAGATGGTAAAATCCCTAAATTCCTTGCAATAGCTCGTTGGGAAATGTTGTTCTAAAACTGTTTGACAATTTGCTTAGAAATTGGTGTACCTCGCCCCATCCTTGTTTGTGAATTACTTAGCATTTCCTGGAAGCTGCTTTTATACCCAATCATGGCACCCACCTGTTCCCAATTAGCCTGCACACCTGTGGGATGTTCCACATAAGTGTTTGATGAGCATTCCTCAACTTTATCAGTATTTATTTCCACTTTTCCCAACTTCTTTGTCCCGTGTTGCTGGCATCAAATTCTAAAGTTAATGATTATTTAAAAAAAAAAAAATGTTTATGAGTTTGAACATCAAATATGTTGTCTTTGTAGCATATTCAACTGAATATGGGTTGAAAAGGATTTGCAAATAATTGTATTCTGTTTATATTTACATCTAACACAATTTCCCAACTCGTATGGAAACGGGGTTTGTAAGACATTTATACGGCTTTTAAATTTTTGCGGTTCCAGACAGATTTTTTTTTTTGTATTTTTGGTCCAATATGGCTCTTTCAACGTTTTGGGTTGCCGACTCCTGGTTTAACTTGCAACTATAAAAACATTTTTCTGACATTTTCAGTCACTTTCCAAATGTTACAACCTATGAATTGTTTTAATTTTGAGGCTCCCTTGAAGTGAATGTTCTACTAACTATCGTTTCAATCTGTATTGGTGTTGTTGGTCTGGACCCCAGGATGCAGAGGCAGCAGGTGAAGTGAAAGGAAATAAAAGAACATTTTCATTGGGGACATAGGTAAATAAAGACAAAGAAATGCAGCAGGGGAGTGCACAAGAAGCAAACAGGTGTAGGAAGCACAGAATGTAAAACAAGACAAATGATCCCGCCCATTCCCCAGGACAGGTCTGGCATAAGAAGCTGTCTGATTGGCAACCAGGGATTGATGCATACTGATTGCCAATTAGGGACAGGTGATGGCCATTTTACCATTTTGGGGACGGAGCCAGAACTCTGACTAAAGAAGTGGTGGCAAATGGAGAAATGAGGTGAAAACAAAAAATAAGAGTGCAAAACAAAAGACAAGAAACTAATAATAACTTTAACATGAGGTCATGACATACCGTATTTCCTTGAATTGCCGCCGGGTGTATAGTATGCGCCTGCCTAGAATTACTGCCCGGTCAAACTCGTTTCGCAAAATAATTAGCGCATGCTTAGCATTACTTCCGGCTCAGGATTAACACCGGGTCAAATTCCTTTCGCAAAATATAATTTTTATTAGCATATGCCTAGAATTTCCACCGGGTCAAACTCGTCACGTCACCAGTTACACTTCGCCTGTCATCATTTTCAAAATGGAGGAGGCTGATTTCAATCATTTGAAATCGCATAAAGGCAAGAAGATTAAGAACTATTCAGTAGGATTTAAGGTCCAAGCTATTGAATATGCTAAAAAGAACAGTAAGCAGCTATGTTTTATTAATATGCCGTAGCTGCGTGTGTCAAATATGAGTCATTAAATGACTCCCGCCTCCTGGTGGTAGAGGGCGCTAGTGATCCTTCTTGCGACTACTCGGCAGCCAGAGTGAGCAGCGATCATTTATTTTTTCCTCTCGCTTGCACTTTTAACAAGGAGGATTAAAAATTGAAAATAAAACAGTTTTCTAAACTGGACTTTCAATCGAAGCAGGGAGGTAATAAAGGAAGATCTCCATCGAGACAGAGAGACTTTTAAAACTGAAGAAAGATAAGGAAGACTTCTATAAACAAGTTATCGATGCTTTTGATCAGAAGGAGCTTCGCATGGACTTCATTTATAAGTAAAGGTAAGACTATAATGACCATTTTTTATTAAATGTGCTTTTCATGATGGTATCCTTACATCACACTCAAATTTATAGGCGCAGGCCTAAATTTACCGCATGCCTTTGGTAAACGCTGGAGTGAGAAGAGGTTTTAAAATAATTAGCGACCCGGCGGCAATTCAAGGAAATATGGTATGTTACATTTTACACAAAATCCCAATGAGAAAAGGCTTACTCTCTAACCAATGAACCATC
>NC_084628.1:46179715-46302215 GCF_033978795.1 Nerophis ophidion
CGCTGAGTTTTTTGTTGAAAACGTCGCGGAATGATGACGCGTGTTTGTGACGTCTCGGGTTATAGCGGACATATTAGCCCAGCACCACTTACGGCTAAAACTCGTCTCTTTTCATCGCATAATTACACAGTATTTGGGACATCTGTGTTGCTGAATCTTTTGCAATTTGTTCAATTAATAATGGAGACGTCAAAGAAGAATGCTGCTGACGGAAAGCGGTGGATAGCAGCTGTCTTTAGCACCGAAACAGAGCTGTTGTTTCTTTGATGTGAAGCTTTAACACAGAGCGGTCAAGCGAACATATTTCTCTACGTCAACCAACAAGTTTTTGGATGGGAAAATTGTGATATTAAGTCGGCTCTTACTGGACACGTCAGTGGATTATGAAACCTCATCCCGCAGCTCAAAAAGGCAGCTGTGATCTTAACTCCTCGGCGTTCACCGCAGCCATCCGACTCTCAGGTATTACTTTATAATCTCGCTAAAACACTATTAAAACGATAAACAGATAAGGGATTTTCCAGAATTATCCTAGTAAATGTGTCTAATTAAATCTGAAACGCTGACACTGCCGCCGCCTTTTTTTTTTTTTTTAGTGCCTCACTCAAACTTTCCTCATCCACGAATCTGTCATCCTCGCTCAATTTAATGGGGAAATTGTCGCTTCCTCGGTCCGAATCGCTCTCGCTGCTGGTGGCCATGATTGTAAACAATGTTCAGATGTGAGGAGCTCCACAACCCGTGACGTCACGCGCACATCGTCTGCTACTTCCGGTGCAAGCAAGGCTTTTTTATTAGCGACCAAAAGTTGGGAACTTTATCGTGGATGTTCTCTACTAAATCCTTTCAGCAAAAATATGTCAATATCGCAAAATGATCAAGTATGACAGATAAAAGGGACCTTTTATCCCCGTTTAAATAAGAAAATCTCATTTCAGTAGGCCTTTCAAGGGAAATACCGCATTACCTGTAGTGCATCGACATGTTGGCAGATATTCCGATAAAACTCCTGCGTGTCTTGGCGATGGCGGGCCAGCTGTGAGGCCACATGCAGGTTCTGATCCTCCAGTTTGTCGTATAAAGTCTTCACATTGAACTCTTCTAAATCACAGCAGCCCGATGCTATTCCTACATGGGTACAGCGCACGATTATTATGAATGAATTAATTAGATTTTCTCAGAGTGAACTCACCCCCCTTGGAAAGAGTGCACTCCTCACCCTCGGCTACACCTCTGCTATCTGCAAAAAAGCTGAAATAAACAGAGACAATGAGACCGGTGACTTATCAAGGACTTTGCTACACTGTAAAAAAAAACAAAAAACTATTTTTATGGTTAATTTACACTAAATTTCTACTGTCATTTTTCACGTTTTTTTAAAAGGTTATAAAACTGTAGAATTGAAGACATTATCTGTAAACAAACAAACCGCCTGTTATTTTAAGTAATATGCCAGTAATGACAAACTATGTATATTTCTATTTTTTTTACAGAAAAATAAAAAAAATATTATACATATAATTTTCTGTTTTCTCAAATTACTTTCAAATTCATGTGAAATTATAGTAATTAACTTTCATTTAATATGTAACTTGTTATATAAAAGTCCATTCTAACAATCTAACAGTTTTATCTGTAATTTTAAAGTAAATCTTATATTTTTAATATTCATATGTATTTTTATATTCAAGTTAAAAAATATACGTAGCCTGTTCTATAAAGGTTTATGCTCATACTAACAATTTAACATTTTTCTCTGTAATACTGCAAGACATACTTGATCAATAGTCACCAGCCATACAGGTCACACTGAGGGTGGCCGTACAAACAAATTTAATTAACACTGTCACAAATATGCGCCACACTGTGAACCCACATCAAACAAGAATGTCAAACAGATTTCGAGAGAACATCTTCACCGTAACACAACATAAACACAAAAGAACAAATACTCAGAATCCCATGCAGCCTACTCTTCCGGGTTACACCCCTGCAACCACCGAACCTCGCCCACCTCGGAGGCTGCATGGGATTCTGGGTATTTGTTCTTTTGTGTTTATGTTGTGTTATAGTGCGGATGTTCTCCCGAAATGTGTTTGTCTTTCTTGTTTGATGTGGGTTCACAGTGTGGCGCATATTTGTAACACTGTTAAATTTGTTTGTACAGCCACCCTCAGTGTGAGCTGTATGGCTGTTGATCAAGTTTGTCTTGCAGTCACTATTGTATGTCCAACGAAACCTTAAACAACATGCGCTTCAGTCGGCACGTTGTTTATAAGGTTTTCGAAGACGATGAAGGCAGTGCTAATACGGCACACCCTCAAAATACCTGTCGGGGCGAACATCGGGACAATCCTTCGCAAGGGTCACAGGAAGTCTCTCGGGAGAATTGGCAAGTATGTAGCCACTTTTCACGTAGTTTCTGCATCCAGTGGCCCACAGGTAAATTGAGTTTGAGACCCCTGATCTTAACATTTCAGAAAAAATCTGTAAAATAATGATATTTTTCTGTGGAACCGCCAGCATTGTCACTTCATTAAAGTCGGTTGATCGTAATAATTTGTAAAAACTCTGTAGAATAAAGGCATTTTTCTGCAGAACTGTTTCCATCATCACTTTATTAAAGCTGGTTGATCTTAATAATTTAGTAAAAAATTGTAAAATTACGATATTTTTCTGCAAAACGTTTCATGAAAATTTCTGTAGATATAAGGTTTTTGATCATTATTTGGTTGACAATGTTTTACTTTAATTTTATGGTTTTCGTTTGGAGGCCGTAGCTGCCAGTATAATTTTTTTCTTTACAGTGTAGGGTCTACATTTGCGTTCAAAAGACATACCGTACCTGTCTCCGGTGCAAATGCAGTCCACGGGACGAGGGGGCTCACCAAGGCTGCGCCACTTTGGTTTTGTCCTCCACTGACTACAGACAAGCTTGGCTTTGCTGGGCCAAAGGACCACCACAGTGGTGGTCACCACTACAACCACCACTAACAGCAGACTTAGGAGGCCTGGACACAGTTATATAGTAAATATTACAGACTATAGGAATGTTTTATTTACTCTGGAATGCTCTCCCGGCAACAGTTCGAGATGCTACCTCAGTAGAAGCATTTAAGTCCCATCTTAAAATTCATGTGTTTACTCTAGCCTTTAAATAGACCCCCCTTTTAGACCAGTTGATCTGCCGTTTCTTTTCTGCTCTGGGGGAGCAGAAAAGAGGGGAAAGGTTCGGTGGCCACGGATTAAGCGATGGCTGTCCAGAGTCGGGACCCGGGGTGGACCGCTCGTCTGTGCATCGGTTGGGGACATCTCTGTGATGCTGACCTGTCTCCGCCCGGAATGCTCTCCTGCTGGCCCAAATACGGACTGGACTCTCACACTATTATGTTAGATCCACTAAGGACTGGACTTTCACTATTATGTTAGATCCACTATGGACTGGACTCTCACTATTATGTTAGATCCACTATGGACTGGACTCTCACTATTATGTTGGATCCACTATGGACTGGACTCTTACTATTATGTTCGATCCACTCTGGCTGGACTCTCCCTATTATGTTAGATCCACTATGGACTGGACTCTCCCTATTCTGTTATATATATATATATATATATATACATATACATATACATATACATATACATATATATATATACATATACACATATATATATACATACGTATATATATATATATATATATATATATATATATATATATATATACATATACATATATATATACATACACACACAGACCGGCCCCTGACCAAATTGTTTTAACCCAATGGGGTCCCGCCGAGTCAAAAAATTTTGGGCACCCCTGGTCTACGCTTTTCTAAAAGCAATAACATTAAAACATATACAAACCATAATACCACACTTCTGATACACATTTGAGTTTTTTATGAAAACATTACACTATATGTTAGATATAATTCATACAATCGCCATTAGCACCCCCCGCCACCCCAGAAGGGACAAGCGGTAGAAAATGAATGGATGGACAACTGCCATTATTTAAAGCCATTGACACAAGCGTCACAGGACATGTCACAGAGTTATATCTTAAGCATATATCAAAACTGCTTCATATTTGTATTGACGAAAAATTTCTGTGTGACATATATCGATATGGTTTTATCGTCCAGCCCGTGGTGTATGGAGGAGTCTGACTCCGGAGTGAGATACTCGCCCATAATTGCGAAGCATGACCTTATAATGGGAGTCCATGACTCAAAGACGTCAGGACAACAGTCACCAAGAAACCTATTGGTAATACACATATAATATTTCATGACAAATAAAGCAGCAACACCCCCAACACTCACCTGCAATCACTCCCCAATCCGGTAGGAGGTTTAGTCGATGCTGCTTGACGACCCCAAACCTCACAAGCTGCGCCGGCGTCATGGGCTGGAAGACAGTGGCCAGCGGGTCACAGTCTGTCCCGTCCTCACTCACCACCACCACCAGACTCCAATCTGGCACGGCGCTGTCCATGAACGCATATTTTCCTGTTTGTGAAAACACATGTGCGAACCTGACAGAAGGAGGACAAAAAACAAAAACGTAATGCTATACCATACAAAATGTTTAACGTTGCTAGGATGTGGTACCAGGTGTTATTCAGATTCGACTGCTTCACGAGGGTCTGCAGACGTCTGAAGACCCCAAAGTCCCAGCTGGGGTTACTGTTGAACAAGTGGTCTTTGTCGTAGACCGGGAAGTGGCTGAGACTGCGATCTGGAAGGCACGGGATAAGTGAGTCCCAACAAGCAGGCAAGCACAGTGAAAATAATAAACAACGAAAGCAGATGTTGCACCTGTGTGATTAATGCTGAGACGGAAAATTAGCATGTCACCGGTGGACAGACAGGCGACTGGGTTTGGAATTCGAGGAAAGGCTATCTCCTGATCTCCTGTGCTTCTCCTCTTTCTGTTGGTCTCAGCAGAGGCATCCATTGATTCTACAAAAAAGTTTTAAGGATTATTTGACTGTAACATTGAGACAAACTTAAAGACCTACTGAAACCCATTATTGCAGTCTGATAGTTTATACAGTTGGGCCAAAAAGTATTTAGTCAGCCAGCGATTGTGCAAGTTCTCCCACTTCAAATGATGACAGAGGTCTGTAATTTTCATCATAGGTACACTTCAACTGTGAGAGACAGGATGTGGAAAAAAAATTCACATTGTAGGAATTTTAAAGAATTTATTTGTAAATTATGGTGGAAAATAAGTATTTGGTCAACCATTCAAAGCTCTCACTGATGGAAGGAGGTTTTGGCTCCAAATCTCACGATACATGGCCCCATTCATTCTTTCCTTAACACGGATCAATCGTCCTGTCCCCTTAGCAGAAAAACAGCTCCAAAGCATGATGTTTCCACCCCCATGCTTCACAGTAGGTGTGGTGTTCTTGCGATGCAACTCAGTATTCTTCTTCCTCCAAACACGAGGAGTTGAGTTTATACCAAAATGGATACATGGATGATACAGCAGAGGATTGGGAGAATGTCATGTGGTCAGATGAAACCAAAATAGAACTTTTTGGTATAAACTCAACTCGTCGTTTTTGGAGGAAGAAGAATACTGAGTTGCATCCCAAGAACACCATACCTAGTGTGAAGCATGGGGGTGGAAACATCATGCTTTGGGGCTGTTATTCTGCTAAGGGGACAGGACGATTGATCCGTGTTAAGGAAAGAATGAATGGGGCCATGTATCGTGAGATTTGGAGCCAAAACCTCCTTCCATCAGTGAGAGCTTTGAAGGGTTGACCAAATACTTATTTTCCACCATAAATTCTTAGAAAATCCTACATCGTGAATTCCTGTATTTTTTTTTCCCACATTCTGTCTCTCACAGTTGAAGTGTACCTATGATGAAAATGACAGACCTCTGTCATCATTTGAAGTGGGAGAACTTGCACAATCGCTGGCTGACTAAATACTTGTTTTGCCCCACTGTCTATCAATGATGAAATATTAACATTGCAACACATGCCAATACGGCTGGTTTAGTTTACTAAATTGCAATTTAAAATTTCCCGCAAGGTATCCTGTTGAAAACGTCGCGGAATGATGACGCGTATGTTGACTTGTGCTTGTGACGTTATTGGTTGGAGCGGACATGTTCTCCCAGCACCACTCACGGCTAAAAAAAAGTCTGCTTTAATCGCATAATTACACAGTATTTTGGACATCTGTGTTGCTGAATCTTTTGCAATTTGTTCAATTAATAATGGAGACGTCAAAGAAGAATGCTGTTGGTGGAAAGCGGTGGATTTCAGCTGCCTTTAGCAACCGAAACACAGCCGGTGTTTCTTAGTTTGTTGTGAAGCTTTCACACAGAGCGGTCAAGCAAACATGTTTCTCTACCAGCAAGTTTTTGGATGGGAAACTCGTGATATTAAGTCTGCTCTTACCGGAGACTTGAGCGGATTATGCGACCTCCTCCTGCAGCTGTCAAAAAGGCAGCTGTGATCTTGGCTCCTCGGTTGGCTTCTCTCAGAGACACTGGCGGTCACCGCAGCCCTCCGACTTTCAGGTATGATTTTACAATCTCACTAAAACAGTACTAACACAATAAGCAGATAAGGAATTTTCCAGAATGATCCTAGTAATTGTGTCTAATAAAATCTGAATTGCTCCCACTGCCGTCGCCTGGAGCCGTCGCCTTTTTTTTTTTTTTTTTTTTTGTGCTTCACTCTAACTTTCCTCATCCACAAATCTTTCATCCTCGCTCAAATTAATGAGGAAATTGTTGCTTTCTCGGTCCAAATCGCTCTTACTGCTGGTGGCCATGATTATAAACAATGTTCAGATGTGAGGTGCCCTACAACCCGTGACGTCACGCGCACATCGTCTGCTACTTCCGGTACAGGCAAAGCTTTTTTATTAGCTACCAAAAGTTGCTAACTTTATCGTCGATGTTCTCTACTAAATCCTGCCAGCAAAAATATGGCAATATCGCAAAATGATCAAGTATGACACATAGAATGGACCTGCTATCCCCGTTTAAATAAGAACATCTCATTTCATTTCAGTAGGCCTTTATCAAGTCCGTTCTGATCACCTGAGAGAAACATCTTAACGTCCTGTCCTCGTGTGGGAATCCAACCAAACACTCCCAGAGAGTCAAACTGAACCAAATGCACTTCCCTAATATCCCTTTCATAGGGGTCTGGTCCTAGGACGTCCATTAGGGTCTGTAAAAAAACCAAAAACAAAATTAAAGCTGCAAGCAGCGATGGAAGGAACCGCTTTGGCTGCTGCCCCGCGACCCAAGCGGTAGAAGATGGATGGATGGATTATTACACAGAGTAGAAGTTGTATACACATGTTCACACATGTGTTATACATCAGTCTCATTGAAGTGGGAATAGAAAACTTCCTGTTGATTTTAGTTGGGGGTGGTCAGTGTATGAAATATAGGTCTCAGTGAGACCTATATTGAGGTTTTTGTTTCATGTGTGTATGACAGTCCTACAGTTTAGTCTGAGCAGAAAGCCGCCATCATGTGACAACAGCAGCAGCGCAAAGGTTCTTTGCGGGCTCATAAAATCCAAACTGGGGTAGTAATTAAAACTCTTTCTTTAACTTTTAATTAGAAGGGTTCAATCTGTTTTCCGTGCTTATTTGAAGCCCAAACGACAAAAAGCCTCAGAGGAGATAATGTTTGAAAAAAAGCGAAAAATTTTTAGCCAACTTTTGTATTGAAGTGGGAATAGCAAACTTCCTGTTGATTTTAGTTGGGGGCGGTCAGTGTATGAAATATAGGTCTCAGTGAGACCTATATTGAGGTTTTTGTTTTAAGTGTGTATGACAGTCCAACAGTTTAGTCTGAGCAGAAAGCCCCCATCATGTGACAACAGCAGCAGCGCAAAGGTTCTTTGCGGGCTCATAAAATCCAAACTGGGGTAGTAATTAAAACTCTTTCTTTAACTTTTAATTAGAAGGGTTCAATCTGTTTTCCGTGCTTATTTGAAGCCCAAACGACAAACAGCCTCAGAGGAGATAATGTTTGAAAAAAAGCGAAATTTTTTAGCCAACTTTTGTATATAAGTGGGAATAGCAAACTTCCTGTTGATTTTAGTTGGGGGCGGTCAGTGTATGAAATATAGGTCTCAGTGAGACCTATATTGAGGTTTTTGTTTCATGTGTGTATGACAGTCCTACAGTTTAGTCTGAGCAGAAAGCCGCCATTATGTGACAACAACAGCAGCGCAATGGTTTTTTGCGGGCTCATAAAATACAAACCGGGGTAGTAATTAAAACTCTTTCTTTAACTTTTAATCAGATGGGTTCAATCTCTTTTCTTTGCCTTTTTGAAGCCGAAACGACAAACGGGTTCAGAGGAGATAATGTTTGAAAAAAAGCGACATTTTTTTAGCCAACTTTTGTATTGAGGTGAGAATCGCAAACTTCCTGTTGATTTTAGCCTGGGGGTGTCAGTGGATCAAATAAAGGTCTAACTGAGACCTACGTAGTGTTTTTTGTTTCATGTTCCTACAACATTCCTACTGGAAGTTACATACATTTTTGTCTGTGTTTTCTTCCTAAGGGGCGCTAGAGCGCAATTTTGAGTTTTGGGTTTTTTTTTTTTTTTTATTAGATCGCAATTTTTGCCAGTGTGTCAAATTTGGTGAGTTTTGAAGCATGTTAAGGGGGTCAAATTTCAGCTCAAAGAGGTGGCAGTTTAATAATAAAGATTAATAATAATAATAAAACCTTAGAAATTCAATAGGGTCCTCTGTCCCAAAGGGACATCGGTCCCTAACAAAACCTTTGAAATTCAATAGGGTGCTCTGTCCAAAAGGGACATCGGTCCCTAATAATAAAACCTGAGAAATTCAATAGGGTCCTCTGTCCCAAAGGGACATTGGTCCCTATTAATAATAAGAATAATAAAACCTTAGAATATCAGTAGGGTCCTCTGTCCCAAAGGGACATCGGGCCCAAATAATACAACCTTAGAAATTCAATAGGGTCCTCTGTCCCAAAGGGACATCGGGCCCAAATAATACAACCTTAGAAATTCAATAGGGTCCTCTGTCCCAAAGGGACATCGGTCCCTAATAATAACAATAATAATAAAACTTTAGAAATTCAATAGGGTCCTCTGTCCCAAAGGGACATCGGGCCCAAATAATACAACCTTAGAAATTCAATAGGGTCCTCTGTCCCAAAGGGACATCGGTCCCTAATAATAACAATAATAATAAAACCTTAGAAATTCAATAGGGTCCTCTGTCCCAAAGGGACATCGGGCCCAAATAATACAACCTTAGAAATTCAATAGGGTCCTCTGTCCCAAAGGGACATCGGTCCCTAATAATAATAATAATAATAATAATAATAAAACCTTAGAAATTCAATAGGGTCCTCTGTCCCAAAGGGACATCGGTCCCTAATAATAACAATAATAATAAAACCTTATAAATTCAATAGGGTCCTCTGTCCCAAAGGGACATCGGGCCCAAATAATACAACCTTAGAAATTCAATAGGGTCCTCTGTCCCAAAGGGACATTGGTCCCTAATAATAATAATAAGAATAATAAAACCTTAGAATTTCAGTAGGGTCCTCTGTCCCAAAGGGACATCGGTCCCTAATAATAACAATAATAATAAAACCTTAGAAATTCAATAGGGTCCTCTGTCCCAAAGGGACATCGGGCCCAAATAATACAACCTTAGAAATTCAATAGGGTCCTCTGTCCCAAAGGGACATCGGTCCCTAATAATAATAATAATAATAATAATAATAAAACCTTAGAAAATTCAATAGGGTCCTCTGTCCCAAAGGGACATCGGTCCCTAATAATAACAATAATAATAAAACCTTATAAATTCAATAGGGTCCTCTGTCCCAAAGGGACATCGGTCCCTAATAATAACAATAATAATAAAACCTTATAAATTCAATAGGGTCCTCTGTCCCAAAGGGACATCGGGCCCAAATAATACAACCTTAGAAATTCAATTGGATTCCTCTGTCCCAAAGAGACATCGGTCCCTAATCAAAGCAGGGTGGGTTATAAAAGACATGGAGCTTCGTATTATGTGTAAGCACGAGCTAAACGGAGCTTGATGGGTTCACAGATTGTCACACGTGATAAAACCTCCCAGCATCAAAACAAACTGGATTCAAGTTATTTACGATTGTACAATTGCTGTTCCAAGGCTTAACTCTGAAATTTCTTGACTTCCTGGCTAATCCTTCAATGCAGGAATAAGATTTTTGGCTACAGTCACGCTTGCTCACTCTTAAAAAGCCCATTCATCATTTCTGTTTGGGCGCCGCTGAGCACGGAGACGGGGATTTGCGGAAACTCATTTGAAGTGTTTTGAGCTGTAGGCAAAATATGGCCTGCGGGCCGCATTCAGCTCCTTCAGATTTCCAATCTGGCCAACCTGGATGTCTTTGAGGAGGATCAGGTCTCTGCTTTTTGCAGATAATGTGGTCCTGGTGGCTTCATCTGGCCAGGATCTTCAGCTCTCACTGGATCGGTTCGCAGCCGAGTGTGAAGCGACCGGAATGATTATCAGCACCTCCAAGTCTGAGTCCATGGTTCTCTCCCGGAAAAGGGTGGAGTGCCATCTCCGGGTTGGGGAGGAGACCCTGCCCCAAGTGGAGGAATTCAAGTACCTAGGAGTCTTGTTCACGAGTGAGGGAAGAGTGGATCGTGAGATCGACAGGCGGATCGGTGCAGCGTCTTCAGTAATGCGGACGTTGTATCGATCCATTGTGGTGAAGAAGGAGCTGAGCCGGAAGGCAAAGCTCTCAATTTACCGGTCGATCTATGTTCCCATCTTCACCTATGGTCATGAGCTTTGGGTCATGACCGAAAGGATAAGATCACGGGTACAAGCGTTTGGGTCTCTCCCTTAGAGATAGGGTGAGAAGCTCTGTCATCCGGGAGGAACTCAAAGTAAAGCCGCTGCTCCTCCACATGGAGAGGAGCCAGATGAGGTGGTTCGGGCATCTGGTCAGGATGCCACCCGAACGCCTCCCTAGGGAGGTGTTTAGGGCACGTCCAACCGGTAGGAGGCCACGGGGAAGACCCAGGACACATTGGGAAGATTATGTCTCCCGGCTGGCCTGGGAACGCCTCGGGATCCCCCGGGAAGAGTTGGACGAAGTGGCCGGGGAGAGGAAAGTCTGGGCTTCCCTGCTTAGGCTGTTGCCCCCGCGACCCGACCTCGGATAAGCGGAAGAAGATGGATGGATGGATAAATAGTGCACTAACATGTGGTTTACAGTATTTAATTTTTTTTTTACATATGTAGCATCATCCATAAAGATACAAAGAATTGCTATTGTGACATCTTGTGGACACATTTAGAACAGCCGTTTCTTTTATTCAAACATTTTGGCCCATTTTTATATTTCGCAACTTCATCCCGCAGGCCGGATAAAACCTGTCGTTTGACGCTGAAGACACCTCTAGTTATTCCTATTCTAACTTGAACGTTTAAAACCCCTGGACTAGAACCGTCATGATTTTGCAACCAAACCAGTTAGAATGACTTGTTTTGATCTACCGTATTTTTCGGACTATAAGTCGGAGTTTTTTTTCATAGTACGTGTGAAATTATTAACATATTACCGTAAAATATCGAATAATATTATTTAGCTCATTCACGTAAGAGACTAGACGTATAAGATTTCATGCGATTTAGCGATTAGGAGTGAGAGATAGTTTGGTAAAGTTATAGCATGTTCTATATGTTATAGTTATTTGAATGACTCTTACCAGAATATGTTAGGTTAACATAGCAGGCACCTTCTCAGTTGGTTATTTATGCCTCATATAACGTACACCAGGGGTCACCAACGTGTTGGTGGTCCCGTAAGGACCAGATGAGTCGCCCGCTGGCCTGTTCTAAAAATAGCAGCACTTACCAGTGAGCTGCCTCAATTTTTCAAATTGTATTTATTTACTAGCAAGCTGGTCTCGCTTTGCTCGACATTTTTAATTCTAAGAGAGACAAAACTCAAATAGAATTTGAAAATCCAAGAAAATATTTGAAAGACTTGGTCTTCACTTGTTTAAATAAATTCATTTATTTTTGTACTTTGCTTTTTATAACTTTCAGAAAGACATTTTTAGAGAAAAAGTACAACCTTAAAAATGATTTTAGGATTTTTAAACACATATACCGTTTTACCTTTTAAGTTCCTTCCTCTTCTTTGCTGACAATTTAAATTAATGTTAAAATAAATCTACTTTTTTTATTGTAAATAATAATAAATACATTTTAATTTAATTTTAGCTTCTGTTTTTTTTCGACGAAGAGTATTTGTGAAATATTTCTTCAAACTAATTATGATAAAAATTTAAAAAACATATTCTGGCAAATCTAGAAAATCTGTACAATCAAATTTGAATCTTATTTCAAAGTCTTTTGAATTTATTTTTACATTTTTGTTCTGGAAAACCTAGAAGAAATAATGATTTGTCTTTGTTATAAATATAGCTTTGTCCCATTTGTTATATATTCTAACAAAGTGCAGATTGGATTTTAACCTATTTAAAACATGTCATCAAATTTCTAAAATTAGTCTTAATCAGGAAAAATTACTAATGATGTTACATTATTTTTTTTATTTTTTTTCTAAAAGATTCAAATTAGCTAGTTTTCTCTTAATTTTTTCAGTTGAATTTTGAATTTTTAAGAGTCAAAATTGAAGATAAACTACGTTTCAAAATTAAATTTGAATTTTTTTTGTGTTTTTCCTTTTTTAAACTGTTGAATTAAGTGTTTTTTTTCATAATTTATTTTCTACAAAACACCTTCCATAAAAGGAAAAAAAATGTACGACGGAATGACAGACAGAAATACCCATTTTTATATATATATATATATTTATTAAAGGTAAATTGAGCAAATTGGCTATTTCTGGCAATTTATTTAAGTGTGTATCAAACTGGTAGCCCTTCGCATTAATCAGTACCCAAGAAGTAGCTCTTGCTTTCCAAAAGGTTGGTGACCCCTGCTGTAAACTTATTCAGCCTGTTATTCACTATTCTTTATTTATTTTAAATTGCCTTTAAAATGTCTATTCTTGGTGTTGGGTTTTATCAAATAAATTTCCCCCAAAAATGTGACTTATACTACGGTACTACTTATATATGTTTTTTTCCTTATTTATTATGCATTTTCGGCATGTGCGACTTATACTGCGGAGTGACTTATACTCTGAAAAATACGGTAGTTCAGGGGTTGGCAAAAGTCTTGAGCAATATTATGCAAAAACTAATGTCTATAGGATAGGATAAATGAAAAACTCTACCTAAAATTGAACAAAAGTAGCGAAAAATCCTGGATTCTCCAAACGGAGAAGCCCGATATCTATATTATGTTCTCTGAGCGGAGGCTCCCTGTGGCACATTCTGAAAATCCCTGGCTTAAATGTTTTCATCCCATAATTCCACAGTATTATGAACATCTGTGTTGCTGAATCTTTTGCAATTTGTTCAATTAATAACGGAGACGTCAAAGAAGAAAGACGTAGGTGGGAAGCGGTGTATTGCGGCCGACTTTAGCAACACAAACACAGCCGGTGTTTCCTGGTTTCCATTCCCGAAAGATGACGGTGAAGCTTTACTATGGAACAGAGCGCTCAAGTGAACATGGTTCCCTACCACATGTCAACCGGCAGGTTTCGTTGAGAAAATGGTGGTAATAAGTCGGCTCTTAACGTAGACATGAGCGGAGAGCTTGTGTCGTTCCTCCTGTACTGTGCAATCTACTAATAAAAGTATCAATCAATCAATCAAAAGAGGCAACTGTGACTCTCTTGTCTCCTCCCACGGGCCGCCCCCAACCGTCGGATGCTTCCAGCGTGGGGCAGGGGGAAAAAAAAATTTCAGCCCGGGCCAACCGGCTGCCTTCGCCTCGTCGAGAAACGTGGCTTCCCTCTGAGACACTGGCAGTCACCACACCCGTGGCCACATCCCTCCGACTTTCAAGTTGTACAGGTACGACCATGTAATCTCACTGAAACTATGGATTGAACTTTCACAGTATCATGTTAGACCCGCTTGACATCCATTGCTTTCAGTCCCCTAGAGGGGGGGGGGGGGGTTGCCCACGTCTGAGGTCCTCTCCAAGGTTTCTCATAGTCAGCATTGTCACTGGCGTCCCACTGGGTGTGAGTTTTCCTTGCCCTTTTGTGGGTTCTTCTGAGGATGTCGTAGTCGTAATGGTTTGGGGCGGCATAGCTCGGTTGGTAGAGCGACCGTGTCAGCAACTTGAGGGTTGCAGGTTCGATTCCCGCTTGTGGCGTCCTAGTCACTGCCGTTGTGTCCTTGGGCAAGACACTTTACCCACCTGCTCCCAGTGCCACCTACACTGGTTTAAATGTAACTTAGATATTAGGTGTCACTATGTAAAGCGCTTTGAGTCACTTGAGAAAAGCGCTATATAAATGTAATTCACTTCACTACAGTCCTTTGAGACATTTGTGATTTAGGGCTATATAAATAAACATTGATTGATTGATTGATTGATTGATAAAACACTAGTAACAAAATAAGCAGATAAGGGAATTTCCAGAATTATCCTAGTAAATACGTCTAATAACATCTGAATCGCTTTTTCTAGTCCCTCACTCTTTCTTTCCTCATCCACAAATCTTTCATCCTCGCTCAATTTAATGTGAAAATCGTCGCTTTTTTCGGTCCGAATCGCTCTTGCCGCTGGTGGCCATGATTGTAAACAATGTTCAGATGTGGGGAGCTCCACAACCCGTGACGTCACGCGCACATCGTCTGCTACTTCCGGTACAGGCAAGGCTTTTTTATTAGCGACCAAAAGTTGCGAACTTTATCGTGGATGTTCTCTACTAAATCCTTTCAGCAAAAATATGGCAATATGGCAAAATGATCAAGTATGACACATAGAATGGACCTGCTATCCCCGTTTAAATAAGAACATCTCATTTCAGTAGGCCTTTAAGCAACACTTGCATAATACTGCAGACAGACACATAACCGAAAGTATAAATTCCTAGCTGAGGTAATTTACGAGGTAATTGTGGTGTGGTGTGTTGTGGTGAAGAAGGAGCTGAGCCGGAAGGCAAAGCTCTCAATTTACCGGTCGATCTACGTTCCCATCCTCACCTATGGTCATGAGCTTTGGGTCATGACCGAAAGGATAAGATCACGTGTACAAGCGGCCCAAATGAGTTTGGGTCTCTCCCTTAGAGATAGGGTGAGAAGCTCTGCCATCCGGGAGGAACTCAAAGTAAAGCCGCTGCTCCTCCACATGGAGAGGAGCCAGATGAGGTGGTTCGGGCATCTGGTCAGGATGCCACCCGAACGCCTCCCTAGGGAGGTGTTTAGGGCACGTCCAACCGGTAGGAGGCCACGGGGAAGACCCAGGACACGTTGGGAAGACTATGTCTCCCGGCTGGCCTGGGAACGCCTCGGGATCCCCCGGGAAGAGCTAGACGAAGTGGCTGGGGAGAGGAAAGTCTGGGCTTCCCTGCTTAGGCTGCTGCCCCCGCGACCTGACCTCGGATAAGCGGAAGAAGATGGATGGATGGATGGAAAGGATTATGTTTGCACGACGAAGCTTCTAATCTCACCTCGGCCCACGCCGCGCCGTCTCGTCCTTTAACCGCGAGAAGCAGGTGTCCATCCGGGGAGAACTGGGCCGAAAGCTGTGGCATTTTGGCTCGACAGGAAGTGCCGCAGAGCTCCTCGGCAGACACGTATCGCTGACAGTGGCAGCTGAGGGATGGGGATTAGTCAGATAAAGCTTCATGGCTTTTACCCACCTCAGTGTGAAATGAAGGAATAAAGGTATAAGTGATATTCACATGCCCATCTCCACATCCAGAGTTCCTCCATGTGGTCCACAGGTTACATTGCAGGAGTGAAGGGAAGGCGATACACACTCTCTGGATGCTGCGAGACGGACCTGGCCTGCAGCACACCGCCTGTTCATCTGAGACATGTACACTTAATGTATACGATGGTCTTTTATGGCACTGGATTTCCTTTCAGAAATGAAAAACTGACCTCAGGCTGGCAGTCCAGTTCGCTGTCAGAAGCGGAGATTTTGAAGTCCAGCTCGTTATAAAAGATGAAGCCCGTCCTGCACAAGCACGACCCATCAGAGTGTTGAAAGGCTCGGTTTTTGCCAATGCAGGCACACGAGGTGGAACCTGGGGACACGATGTGTGACAAAGCAGCTCTACAAGTTAATAGTGTAGTATCGGGACAGGCCTCTAAAATAAACCATATGTCGTTGTGGGAGGGGCTTGTGATTAGAGTGAAAGTCAACACCGCTGTCCAGGGTGCTGAGACAGAGCGCCATCAGAAAGGGGCGGGGCATGTACTGACTGCGAGACACAGCTGACAGATGATTAGATTGCACAGGTGGTACGTGTTTGACTACTCATCTGCCGTCTTTAACAGTAAGCGGCCGGGAGAGAGAGACTGAAAAGTCAAAACAAAAACTGTATTGTGTTTATCATTAAAAATCCTCGTAAACTCGACACGCTTGGTCTTGACGTGTAATTGTGGAGCCGCAAGATAGCGACGTCTACAGTCGTCTCTCCGGGATTTTGCAGTGTTTTGTTTTTTGTGTGTGATTGTTCAGGTGAAGTGAAGTGAATTATATTTATATAGCGCTTTTCTCAAGTGACTCAAAGCGCTTTACATAGTGAAACCCAATACCTAAGTTATATTTTTAAAGCAGGGTGGGTGGCACTGGGAGCAGGTGGGTAAAGTGTCTTGCCCAAGGACACAACAGCAGTGACTAAG
Organism: Nerophis ophidion; assembly: GCF_033978795.1. NCBI lineage: Eukaryota > Metazoa > Chordata > Actinopteri > Syngnathiformes > Syngnathidae > Nerophis > Nerophis ophidion. The sequence continues at coordinate 46,196,507 of NC_084628.1, forward strand.
ATGGTGGAAGAAGGGATCGAACCTGCAACCCTGAAGTTGTTGGCACAGCCGTTCTGCCTACCGAGCTATACCGCCCCAGAAAGATTTTTTTCTTGACCCAAGAACCACAAAGCGGAGAGGAAGAAGGACCAGACTCCCCTCCAGGCGACCTTTTTCTTTGAATTGTTTTACGACCTCTTCTTTGAACTGTTTTAGGACTTTTTCTTTGAACCGTTTAACAACCTTTTCTTTGAACTGTTTTATAATCAAAGGCGATGGCTGTTTATGACCCCCGTTCTTTATAAAAACAGCTGTTGCCATGTAATCAGGGAAAGTCCAAATAAAAGAAGAGGCGTACAGTTTTTCCTCAGGGCGTGTTGGGAGACTGTACAAGAGTACAGTCCAGACGTTTCTCCTCAATTGAGCCAAATTTCATTCTGTCTGTTTAATTATTTTTTTTTACAGTGTACCTACCTATCTATATGTATGACAAGTAGATAAAATGACCTTTTATCAATTTATGATCATATTTTATGTTAGGCCAGCAGAGAAGGCCTTGCTGGCCGTCGTGTTTGAAGGAACAAAGACACTCTTAACAAGTAAAAACACAAAACTTGTGAAGTCTCACCATGGCAGACACGACTTCCACCACGTTAACGGGGTCTCCCCACCCAGCTGGAGGAGTCCCGCTCTTTTCCAAAACAAAAAGAGATGCGGCCAACATCCCTTCATCGAACTGCCCGTAGTTCCACGTGCGGGCGGCGATCTGGTCCTGTGTGCCGTAGTAGATGCGTCCGACGTCGTTGAGGACGTACTCCTCTTAAAGGCCTACTGAAAGCCACTACTAGCGACCACGCAGTCTGATAGTTTATATATCAATGATGAAATATTAACATTTCAACACATGCCAACACGGCCTTTTTAAGTTTACTAAATTACAATTTTAAATTTCCCGCGGAGTTTCTTGTTGAAAACGTCGCGTGTTTGTGACGTCTCGGGTTGTAGTGGACATATTAGCCCGGCACCTCACACGGCAAAAAGTTGTCTCTTTTCATCGCATAATTACACAGTATTTTGGATGTCAGGTTCAAACACTGTTGACATCTATTAAACAAGAGAATAAGGCAAGGAATCAAACAGAGACAGAGTTAAATTTGGACTCAGATCTGAGGAGGGACATGGCGTCTGTACACCTTTCACAGTTCCTGCACCAAGCTCTGATGAAAAGGTTTTCGTCTCCTCTTTTATGTAGATATTCAATGTTTACGCAACAACACATGTCAAAACAGGAATGGGCAGCATACACACAGTCACTGTTTTCGGTCACATTGAAGACTAGAGAAGACGATGCCTCGGGTCCGGGCTCGTCCTGGTCTCAGCTACGGCAAAACAGGGCCCGGGCTCGTCCTGGTCTCAGCTACGGCAAAACAGGAATGGGGCGTATATAAACAGTCATTGTTTTCGGTCACATTGAAGACAAAAGAAGACGATGCCTCGGGTCCGGGCTCGTCCTGGTCTCAGCTACGGCAAAACAGGGCCCGGGCTCGTCCTGGTCTCAGCTACGGCAAAACAGGAATGGGGCGTATATAAACAGTCATTGTTTTCGGTCACATTGAAGACAAAAGAAGACGATGCCTCGGGTCCGGGCTCGTCCTGGTCTCAGCTACGGCAAAACAGGGCCCGGGCTCGTCCTGGTCTCAGCTACGGCAAAACAGGAATGGGGAGTATATAAACAGTCATTGTTTTCGGTCACATCGAAGACAAAAGAAGACGATGCCTCGGGTCCGGGCTCGTCCTGGTCTCAGCTACGGCAAAACAGGGCCCGGGCTCGTCCTAGTCTCAGCTACGGCAAAACAGGAATGGGGCGCATAGACACAGTCACTGTTTTCGGTCACATTGAAGACTAAAGAAGACGATGCCTCGGGTCCGGGCTCGTCCTGGTCTCAGCTACGGCAAAACAGGGCCCGGGCTCGTCCTGGTCTCAGCTACGGCAAAACAGGAATGGGGCGTATATAAACAGTCATTGTTTTCGGTCACATTGAAGACAAAAGAAGACGATGCCTCGGGTCCGGGCTCGTCCTGATCTCAGCTACGGCAAAACAGGAATGGGGAGTATATAAACAGTCATTGTTTTCGGTCACATTGAAGACAAAAGAAGACGATGCCTCGGGCCCGGGCTCGTCCTGGTCTCAGCTACGGCAAAACAGGAATGGGGAGTATATGGGGGGGTTCCCACATATGTGGTCCTCTCCAAGGTTCTCATAGTCATCATTGTCACCGATGTCCCACTGGGTGTGAGTTTTCCTTGCCCTTATGTGGGTTCTTCCGAGGATGTCGTAGTGATTTGTGCAGCCCTTTGAGACACTTGTGATTTAGGGCTATATAAATAAACATTGATTGATTGATTTTTTTATTAAATCAACATAAAAAACACATACAATTAGTGCACCAACCCTAAAAACCTCCCTTTTCATGACAAAAACCTCCCTTTTTCATGACAAAAAAAAAAAAAAAAAAATCCCCCCCTCCCCCAGGGGGTAGCAGGGGGGGGGGTTATTGTAGCGTCCCGGGCGAGATAGTGCTGCAAGGGGTTCTGAGTATTTGTTCCGTTGTGTTACGGTGCGGATGTTCTCCCGAAATGTGTTTGTCATTCTTGTTTGGTGTGGGTTCACGGTGTGGCGCACATTTGTAACAGTGTTAAAGTTGTTTATGTTGACTAAGTATGCCTTGCATTCACTTCTGTGTGTGAAAAGCCGGAGATATTATGTTTGGGTCGGCACGCAAAGGCAGTGCCTTTAAAGTTTATTGGCCCTCTGTACGTCCGTGAACACAATAGCGTTTTAAAAAGTCCTAAATTTTACTTTTTGAAGCAGACACCGATAATTTTGAAACCGATACCGATCATTTCTGATATTACATTTTTTTAAGTCTGATATTATCGGACATCTCTAATACTTACTTTACTTACTTATTAACTATTTCTGTTGAGAGATGAAACTTTTACAATTATTGAAAAGGGATCAAATAAAAATAATTAAAAAAGAATAACCTGGTGGAGACGTGGACGAGCTTCCACAAGGGAAGCAGGCTTTCTGGCCAGGCAGGTGGTTGAAGGTGTCCGCCGGACATGGGTGACAGTCTTGGAGCTTCTCGGCCTGGGTGGTGTTGCCAAAGGAGCCAGGAGGACATGGTTTTGGTCGTGCAGATCCAGAGGGGCACAAATAACCTTGAGGGCAGGGGTTAAGTTTGTAGTCCTCTGTGCCTGTTCAATCGAATCAATTAGCGTTAGGCAGACATGGGGAATTATTTTTGGAGAAAAACACTCATACAAAACCTCACAATAATGTCTGAGTGCTAAAAATGTTATGACAGACCGCCTTAAAAATCAGGATGGAATTAAAACTGTTGTATGAAAATAAATAATGTGGGATTTACAATATTAACTATGAACGATAAAACACTGAATATTGACAACATTGGAACATCACACCCCCTCTTGATCGACATATTTTACAATCAACACAAATGCAACAAACAGCGAATTATGATTACAAAGGGTAAAAAAAAATATATACCTACAATCTGACATTTCACTAAGCTTTAAACCTTTGTTGTAATTATCTCCTTCCGAGTCTGTCCCTGACACCCGCATATCAGGCTGGCCGCTCTGGAAACACCCAGTGGAAACGCTCCTATACTGCTTGGTGCCTCGTCTGAGCAGCTGTGACTTAGATTACCATAGTAACTACTGCATTTCCTTGAATTGCCGCCGGGTATATAGTATTGGCCTCCACAACATGTGACGTCACGCGCACATCGTCTGCTACTTCCGGTGCAGGCAAGGCTTTTTTATTAGCGACCAAAAGTTGCAAACTTTATCGTGGATGTTCTCTACTAAATCCTTTCAGCAAAAATATGGCAATATGGCGAAATGATCAAGTATGACACATAGAATGGACCTGCTATCCCCGTTTAAATAAGAACATCTCATTTCAGTAGGCCTTTAAAGGGGAACATTATCACAATTTCAAAAGGGTTGAAAACAATAAAAATCAGTTCCCAGTGGCTTGTTGTATTTTTTGAAGTTTTTTTTCAAAATTTTACCGGTCTCCGAATATCCCTAAAAAAAGCTTTAAAGTGCTTGATTTTCGCTATTTGCGATGCCACTATCCATTTCCCTGTGATGTCACACAGTGCTGCCAATGTAAACAAACAATGGGAATACCACAGCAAGATATAGCGACATTAGCTCGGATTCAGACTCGGATTTCAGCGACTTAAGCGATTCAACAGATTACGCATGTATTGAAACAGATGGTTGGAGTATGAAAATATTGAAGAAGAAACTGAAGCTATTGAGCGAATAGCTATTGACGCTATTCATAGCCATAGCATGGCCGAATAGCTGCGTTAGCATCGCCGGTAAAATGTGCGGACCAAACGATCAGGACTTTCGCATCTCGTGACACTGGAGCAACTTAAATCCTTCGATTGGTAAGTGTTTGTTTCACATTAAATGTGGGTGGAAGGAAATGTAATATAGTTGCATCTGCAGGTTATCCATACATCTCTGTGCCATGTCTGCTTTAGCACCGCTGGTAAATAGCATGTTAGCGTCGATTAGCGTAGCATGTTAGCATCGATTAGCTGGCAGTTAACATCAACAAAACTCACCTCTGTGATTTCTGTGACTTTATCGTTACAAATGCATCTGCAGGTTATCCATACCTCTCTTTGCCATGTCTGCTTTAGCATCGCCGGTAAATAGCATGTTAGCATCGATTAGCTGGCAGTCAACATCAACATAACTCACTTTTGTGATTTCTATGACTTTATCGTTACATATGCATCTGCAGGTTATCCATACATCTCTGTGCCATGTCTGCTTTAGCACCGCCGGTAAATAGCATGTTAGCGTCGATTAGCGTAGCATGTTAGCATCGATTAGCTGGCAGTCAACATCAACAAAACTCACCTTTGTGATTTCTGTGACTTTATCGTTACAAATGCATCTGCAGGTTATCCATACATCTCTGTGCCATGTCTGCTTTAGCACCGCCGGTAAATAGCATGTTAGCGTCGATTAGCGTAGCATGTTAGCATCGATTAGCTGGCAGTCACGCCGCAACCAAATATGTCCGATTAGCACATAAGTCGGCATCAACAAAACTCACCTTTGTGATTTCTGTGACTTTATCGTTGCAAATGCATTTGCAGGTTATCCATACATCTCTGTGCCATGTCTGTCATCGCCGGTAAAATGTGGAGACACTTTGGCACATTCAATGGGGGTCTGGCGGAAGACACTTTCGCATCTTGTGACACTGGAGCAACTTAAATCCGTTGATTGGTAAGTGTTTGTTTTGCATTAAATGTGGGTATCTAGTTTCAAATGTACATACAGCTAGCGTAAATAGCATGTTAGCATCGATTAGCGTCGCATGTTAGCATCGATTAGCTGGCAGTCATGCCGCGACCAAATATGTCTGATTAGCACATAAGTCAACAACATCAACAAAACTCACCTTTGTGATTTTGTTGACTTAATGGTTGCAAATGCATCTGCAGGTTATCCATACATCTCTGTGCCATGTCTGTCTTAGCATCGCCGGTCAAATGTGAAGACACTTTGGTACATTCAATGGGGGTCTGGCGGCAGACACTTTCGCATCATCGGGCCAGTGGTGCAACTTGAATCCCTCCCTGTTAGTGTTGTTACACCCTCCGACAACACACCGACGAGGCCTGATGTCTCCAAGGTTCCAAAAAATAGTCGAAAAAACGGAAAATAACAGAGCTGAGACCCAATGTTTACAATGGGTTTAAAATGAAAATGGCGGGTGTGTTACCTCGGCGACGTCACATTCTGACGTCATCGCCTCCAGAGTGATAAACAGAAAGGCGTTTAATTCGCCAAAATTCACCCATTTAGAGTTCGGAAATCGGTTAAAAAAATAGATGGTCTTTTTTCTGCACCATTAAGGTATATATTGACACTTACATAGGTCTGCTGATAATGTTCCCCTTTAAAGATAAAAAAAAAATGTTTGGCAATGTCCGTGATTGAAAAGCTTGCCCAGGTCAGGTGTAAAGGAAATACGGAGTGAGTTGAAATTTTTGCATTCCACCTGTTCTTTCCACATACAAAAATAGCCGTGACATTGACTGTGACCTCTCTTTGGATTGGCATACCTGGCGGGCAGAAATGTCCCTCTGGGCATGACAGGCATTGCACGACAGCTGAGAGATAAGGGCGATAAGTGCCCTCAGCACAAATACTGCAGCATCCCTTTTTGGACCTTCTGAGCCCACTTGTGTTGACAGGCTTAAAGCCTCCATCACAGGACTTCATTGAAGAACTATTAGCCGGGCAGTAGTAGGGAAACGGACAGCTGTGGAGGGCAGCAGGGAGGTCATTTGTATCGTTTTTAGTCCAACTCTGGTAAACTTTCTCTATTAGTTCAAAGAATGTTTTCTACGGAGGTGCACTCACAGTTGTTCAGGGAGATTGGGAGACTTTGACCCCTCGGTGCAAACATAGCCTGCCGGACAGATTTGAGGCTCGGCGGTTTTTGCTGGGCAGTATGAGCCAGCTCTGCAGAGCTTCTCTGAAGCTGAACCTGGGTAGGAAGCAAAAAAAGGATTTAATTGGGGATAAACCTTGCACAGGATTTGGGGATAACAAAATTGAAGATACCTATGGGGCATTCATAAGAGGCCCTGCAAAGTATCCCCTCCACATTGGGCTTGCCGGTAGCCTGAGGGTCTGGGCAGAAGGTCCCCCCAGCACAAGGCTCACACTGACTGGGATCGGCAGCACCAGGAAGGGCCCTCTTAGTGCCTGCCGGGCAAAAGATAGGACGTCCAGAGCCACTGCACCAAAACCCAGGTGGGCACGGGGTGTTGGCATAGTCTGCAAGACCTGGGGGGAGGGGGGGGAAACTACGTGATCATAATCGCTTCATTGTTAATGACAGGGATGTCCAAATGTCTTCCAGCAAGGACCGCAGACAAAAACAATGAAGAATGTCAATAAAATATACTAAAACCAATTCAAAGACGATCAATCAATATATGCCAGGGGTCGGCAACCTTTACCACTCAAAGAGCCATTTTGACCCAGTTCACAAAATAAAGAAGACAATGGGAGCCACAAAACTCTTTTGAAATTTAAAATGAAATAACACAGCATAAATATTTTATTTTTGCTTTGTGCTATGTGTAAACCAGGTCTTAGACACGCGGCTTGCACCTTGAAGAGAACATTTAATGTCAGTGCGGTCCGCGACTTTTATATGAATTCCGCTTGACAGCTTTACCAAATTTTCCGGGAGGTTCCCGGATCCTCAAAGCAACCATTCTTGCGAATAACTGCTAATGGTCACCAGGATAACAATAATAAGGGCGTGCTATGAAGCCATTGCCTTTGACGCCTTCTACAAGATGTACAAACAGCTTGCCAGGCCAGTAACATGTTGAATGTGGCTTCTGCAGATACACGTACAAGACTGCAAGGCATAGTTGTTCAACAGCCATACAGGTCACACTGAAGCTTGTGATATAAACAACTTTAACACTCTTACTAATATGCGCCACACTGTGAACCCACACCAAAAAAGAATGACAAACACATTTCGGGAGAACATCCGCACTGTAACACATAAACGCATCATAACCATTTCCCAGAATCCCATGCATCCATGACTATTCCTGGCTATATTATACACCCTGCTAGCACCAACCCCCCTCCTCCGTGCGTCAGTTGAGGTGGGCGGGCTTGGGGGCGCAGGGGTGTATAATATAGCCAGGAAAGCGACACAAACGACAGACAGCAGACGACACAAAGACCAGCAGACCCGAAAGATCCAGTGCCGGACATAGTTCACTCGTAGTAATCATCCTGTCTCTTGCTTCCCTCCTCGTACCTGCTCTCTGTACTTTCCCTCTGCCCGTGTCTTATATGTCCTTTGTATTCCCTGCAGTATCCCCTCAGTATCCAGCGATCGAGCTGAGCGCCTCGTTCCCTCGGACTTCCCTCCGGACTTTGGACTGCTTACCTCGATCCCCGCTCTCCAGCCCTCGACCTCTTGTTTGCCCACGGACTTCCTTCTTGCCTTGCCCCTCTGTACTTGTGGACTATTCCTCCAACACACACGTACAACATCCTCTGGTAACATTGAGATTATTCATTCTTCAGATCGTCTTACACAGACCTGGGCAAATTAAGGCCTGGGGGCCACATGCGGCCCGTTAAGCTTTTCAATCTGACCCGCCGGACATTCCGAAATATTTTTTTTAGATCTTTAAGATGGAACTGTAGCTGCCATTATGATGTGCAGTGATGTTTTCTTGAACTATACCGAGTATTTCAATGGTTGGAATATGTGCTTTTGCGTGATAGACTAGTTACTATGGTAATCTAATTAGTCACTATGGTGATATAATGAGTTACTATGGTAATGTAAGTCTCAGAAGCTCAGACAAGGCACCAAGCAGTGTGGACGGAAGAGTTTCCACAGAGTGTTTCCAGGGCGGTCAGCTTAAAAGCGCGTGTCACGGACAGACGTAGAAGGAGATTTTTACAGGAAAATTCTAAAACTTAGTTATATATCGGATATATCAGATTGTGGTGGGTTTATTTTTTACCCTTCACGTTCATATTTCACTGTGTTTGTTGCATTTTTATTGCGTTTCGCTTGATTGTAAAATATGTGGATTAAGAGGGTGTGTGACGTTCATATGTTGTCAATATTCAGCGTTTTATCCTTCATAGTTAATATTGTAAATCATACATTCTTTATTTTCATGTACATTCTGGGTGTCTCACTCAGTAAAAAAAAAGGTTGAAATTCCATTCCGTTTTTAAGGCGGTCTGTCATAACGTTTTTTAGCATTCGATCAGACACTATTGTGAGGTTTTGTATTAGTGTTCTTAAAAATCAAATATACCGGCCCTCAGACATATTTTCCTCTCTAAATTTGGCCCTCTGAGTCAAAATTATTGCCCAGGCCTGGTCTTACAAGGAACAAGGAGTAGCATACACACCCCAGTACATCATCGAGTTCAATAAACCTATTGTTGTTATGGTTAACTGAGGAAGGTGACGGCAAAAGACACTAGAGGTCGATGTAGCTCTATAGATTTATTATATATATTAACACATCCATCCATCCATTTTCTACCGCTTATTCCCTTTGGAGTCGCGGGGGGCGCTGGTGCCTATCTCAGCTACAATCGGGCAGAAGGCGGGTACACCCTGGACAAGTCGCCACCTCATCGCAGGGCCAACACAGATAGACAGACAACATTCACATTTACATTCACACACTAAGGCCAATTATTAACCATATATATACATATATAATAATCAAACAATATAAATATAAACTAAGGAAATTGAGTGTGAACTAGATACAAGAGTGTGTATGGTGTAAGACTATGTGTAATATTTAACTGGAGGGTTTTACCGTAAATGTTGGTGAGAGCGAAAGATCACGAAAGTCCGTGGGGCAGGCAGATGATCCAGGGTAGGAGCGAAGAGACAAGATCCGTTTCCGAGAGGGAGGTCGAGATCCAAGAGGGCAGTCCGAGAAGCAGGGTAAAGACAACGAGGAATCACGAGACACAGAAACGTCAAACACGGGAACGGAGGTCTGCAGTAAGATGACACGGCAATGAAACACGGAAGGGAAAACAGACAGAGAGCAGGATTGCATCAAGCAGGATGATCGCTTACAGAATGCCAACTGAAGACTATACTCCGGCGAGCCATGCCGGTGAATGATTACAGCTGATGGATGCTGCAGGGCGGAAACGCGCATGGCGCGTCCCTGGATGTGCGCGCCCGTGGGAATGTCCTGAGGTGGGCTCACTGGAGCACACAGACGGATGAACGGTGTTGGCAGGGGTCTGAGAAGTAACAATTGATTACTGATTCCTGCCGTTGTGTCGTCTCCTTCCCCCGACGTACGTAACAATTCCACCAACTAAAACCCTTTAAGGGGCTTTAGCAGGCTCAAAAACTGGATGGAAACCAACGCTTCCCACCCAACCTGGAACGGGCGAAACTTGCCAAAGTTGTTTCAAAAAGATTGAGCCTGTAATTGCTGCCAAGGGTGCATCAAAAAGTAGTGAGAAAAGGCTGTGAATACTTATGCACATGTGATTCTTTTACTTTTATTAGTTTTAAGATACCGTATTTTTCGGACTATAAGTCGCAGTTTTTTTCCATAGTTTGGCCAGGGGTGCGACTTATATATGTTTTTTTTTCCTTCTTTATTATGCATTTTCGACAAATCGAAAAAACGGTAGTTGCAAAAAAAAAAGCTGTAAAATAACAAAATGTGCAAAAAGTGAAGCGCTGTGAATACTTTCCAGAGGCACTTAGGAATGACAATTGAAAACCGGTTCTTGTTCAGAACCCGTTCGCAGTGTATCACTTCCTTGGAACCGATTGCCATGTGTGGAAAGGCGGAGCCGATGGTCCGACGGCGGGGGAGGGCGTGCTGGAGCCATGCCCCAGATTGGCGGCAAGGAGGTGGAGAATGCGGCGGAGCGGATAGGCGAGGCTAGGCTAGGCGTGCCGGGAGCGACGCCACCGCAATCTAAATCAGGTGCGTGGCTCACACACCGGGAAACGATTAAACCATCTCATCATGATGTATAAAAGGGGAAAAGGAGGAGAGATCGAAAGAGGAGTAGGAGCGACTAGGAAGCAAGAGAGGCCAAAAAGCAGACGAGGACGGCAGCTGAAAAGCAGACCGGGAACGAGCAGTGGAGGAAGGAGCTGAAAAGCGATCCGAACTGCAGCCAAGCTTTATTGCAAAATAAAAGAGTCAAACCTGCTCAAAAGTATGTCCTTCCTGGGTGGTCCATTGAACCCGCACGACGACAGCAAGAGACTGTCACACCATGTTTTTAAACCATTCCCTTAACAAAATTGCGGGTGGGGATGAGGTCATCAGCGACCGGGCGGAACGAACACTCTAAAGTCTGATTACATTTTACAAGAAATGATTGCAACAGCCTACTTGGAAGAATTGCAAGGCTGCTTTTTCATCAACCAGGAGGACATACCAGAAATATCTTGAAACATTTGAATACATAACATGCAATAACCATGAATGGAAGTCGCTTTTTCAACAAACTCCTATCTCATTCCAGTACAAAACCCAAAACCGGTGAAGTTGGCAAGTTGGGTAAATGGTAAATAAAAACAGAATATTTGCAAATCCTTTAACTTATTTTCAATTGGATTGACCGCAAAGACGAGGTATTTATTGTTTAAACTGAGAAACTACTTTTTGTTTTGTTTTGCAAATAATCATTAACTTATAATTTAATGGCAGCAACACATTGCAAAAAAGTTGGCACGGGGGCATTTTTACCTCTGTGTTACATGTCCTTTCCTTTTAACAACACTCATAACATTTAGGAACTGAGGAGATCGATTTTTGAAGATTTTCAGGTGGAATCCTTTCCCATTCTTGCTTGATGTACAGCTTTAAAGGCCTACTGAAAGCCACTACTAGCGACCACGCAGTCTGATAGTTTATATATCAATGATGAAATATTAACATTGCAACACATGCCAATACGGCCTTTTTAGTTTACTAAATTACAATTTTAAATTTCCCGCGGAGTTTCTTGTTGAAAACGTTGCATGTTTCTGACGTCTCGGGTTGTAGCGGACATATTAGCCCAGCACCACACACGGCTAAAAGTCGTCTCTTTTCATCGCAAAATTACACAGTAATTTAAACATCTGTGTTGCTGAATCTTTTGCAATTTGTTCAATTAATAATGGAGACGTCAAAGAAGAATACTGTTGGTTGAAAGCGGTGGATTGCAGCTGCCTTTAGCACCGAAACACAGCCGGTGTTTCTTTGTTTGTTGTGAAGCTTTAACACAGAGCGGTCAAGCGAACATGTTTCTCTACGTCAACCAGCAAGTTTTTGGATGGGAAAATTGTGATTTTAAGTCAGCTCTTACCGGAGACTTCAGTGGAATATGCGACTTCATCCTGCAGCTCAAAAAGGCAGCTGTGATCTTGGCTCCTTGGCTTCTCTCAGAGACACTGGCGTTCACCACAGCCCTCCGACTTTCAGGTATGACTTTACAACCTCACTAAAACACTATTAAAACAATAAGCAGATAAGGGATCTTCCAGAATTAGCCTAGTAAATGTGTCTATTTACATCTGAAATGCCGCCTGGTGCCGTCACCCTTTTTTTTTTTTGTGCCTCACTCTAACTTTCCTCATCCAGGAATCTTTCATCCTCGCTCAAATGAATGGGGAAATCGTCGCTTTCTCGGTCCGAATCACTCTCGCTGCTGGTGGCCATGATTGTAAACAATGTTCAGATGTGAGGAGCTCCACAACCCGTGACGTCACGCGCACATCGTCTGCTACTTCCGGTACAGGCAAGGCTTTTTTTTTAGCGACCCAAAATTGCAAACTTTATTGTCGATGTTCTCTATTAAATCCTTTCAGCAAAAATATGGCAATATCGCGAAAAGATCAAGTATGACACATAGAATGGACCTGCTATCCCCGTTTATGTAAGAAAATCTCATTTCAGTAGGCCTTTAAGTTGTTCAACATTCCAGGGTTTCCATTGTCCTATTTTAGGCTTCATAATGCGCCACACATTCTCAATGGGAGACAGGTCTGGACTACAGGCAGGCCAGTCTAGTACCCACATTTTTCCTACAAAACCATCCTGTAGTAACATGTGCGGAATTTGGCTTGGCATTGTCTTGCTGAAATAAGCAGGGGCGTCCATGAAAAATACTTTTCTTGGATGGCAACATATGTTGCTTCAAAGCCTGTATGTACCTTTCACCATTAATGGTGCCTTCACAGATGTGTAAGTTACCCATGCCTTGGGCACTAATGCACCCCCATACCATCACAGATGCTGGCTTTTCCACGTTGTGCCTATAACAGTCCGTATGGTTCTTTTCCATTTTGGCCACAGTTTCCCCCAAAAAATTGAAACGTGAACTCGTCAGACCAAAGCACACTTTGCCACTTTTCACCAGTCCATCTTAGATGAGCTCGGGCCCAGCGAAGCCGGCTGCATTTCTGGGTGTTGTTGATAAATGGCTTTTGTTTTGCAAACTAAACTAAACCAAAAAATGAAAGACCTGCTTCATCCTGCCTGCGCTAACAAAATAAGAGTCTCAGAAAGCTGGCGTGCACAAGCTAGTAAGCTACAGAGTTTGCCGCCAATGTAGTTCTTGTAAAGTGTATAAAAAGGAGTATGGAAGCTTGGCAAATCCGATGCCAGAAACCTACCACTTTCATGTGGTTTTGGACAGAAAGGAGGACTTTTTGTCTCCTCCATTTGAAAATAAGGCACGCTATCAGCACTACTGTCTGATTCCTATCAATGCAAGTCATCAGAATCAGGTAATACTCCAACTTATATTATTGTCTTCATGAAAGAAAGGAATATATATATGTCAAGCATGCTTGTATTATCATTAAACACCTTCAACTCGTTAATAAAAACATCTCTTGAATAAATAATTATAAATTATACGTTCGGTCAGGAAAAAACAGAGGCTATTTCATCCCATCAAGCCTGTTTCACAGGTTTCCCTGCTCGTAACCTTGTATAATGTACCCTATGTATATATATATATGTGTATATATATATATATATATATATATATATATATATATATATATATATATATATATATATAGACCCTCAATAAAGCAGGCTACAGGCTTGTAGGGATGAAATAGCCTCTGTTCTTTTCTGACCTAATGTATATTCCGCTTGATCCCGGTATTGAGCACTGTAGTGAAGTGAAGTGAATTATATTTATATAGCGCTTTTTCTCTAGTGACTCAAAGCGCTTTACATAGTGAAACCCAATATCTAAGTTACATTTAAACCAGTGTGGGTGGCACTGGGAGCAGGTGGGTGAAGTGTCTTGCCCAAGGACACAACGGCAGTGACTAGGATGAGCTATACCGCCCCTGTATAACGGATAAACAACAGGAAACGACTATAAATATAAATTATATATATGAATGAGGTAGATCCCCTCAACTTGGTCGGTTGAAAAGTAGCTCACCTGCAGAAAAAAGTGTGGGCACCCTTGGTTTTCAGCAGTGTTTTTCAACCACTGTGCCGCGGCACACTGGTGTGACAGCATCTGTGATGGTATGGGGGTGCATTAGTGCCCAAGGCATGGGTAACGTACACATCTGTGAAGGCACCATTAATGCTGAAAGGTACATACAGGTTTTGGAACAACATATGTTGTCATCCAAGCGAAGCTTTTTCATGGACGCCCCTGCTTATTTTAGCAGGACGATGCCAAGCCACATTCAGCACGTGTTACAACAGCGTGGCTTCGTGGAAAAAAAGAGTGCGGGTACTTTCCTGGCCCGCCTGCAGTCCAGACATGTCTCCCATGGAAAATGTGTGGCGCATTGTGAAGCGTAAAATACGACACCGGAGACCCCGGACTGTTGAACGACTGAAGCTCTACATAAAACAAGAATGGGAAAGAATTCCACTTTCAAAGCTTCAACTTTTCTCAGTTCCCAAACGGAAACCAACATTGAATGACCGTGAACTTCCATCCCTCAGACGGCACTGTATCAAAAACCGACATCAATCTCCAAAGGATATCACCACATGGGCTCAGGATCACTTCAGAAAACCACTGTCACTAAATGCAGTTGGTCGCTACATCTGTAAGTGCAAGTTAAAACTCTACTTTGCAAAGCGAAAGCCATTTATCAACAACATCCAGAAACGCCGCCGGTTTCTCTGGGCCCGAGATCATCTCAGATGGACTAATGCAAAGTGGAGAAGTGTTCTGTGGGCTGACGAGTCCACATTTCAAATTGTTTTTGGAAATATTCGACATTGTGTCATCCGGACCAAAGGGGAAGCGAACCATCCAGACTGTTATCAACGCAAAGTTCAAAAGCCAGCATCTGTGATGGTATGTTGGTGCATTAGTGCCCAAGGCATGGGTAACTTACACATCTGTGAAGGCACCATTAATGCTGAAAGGTACATACAGGTTTTGGAACAGCATATGCTGCCATCTATGCGCTGTCTTTTTCATGGACGCCCCTGCTTATTTCAGCAAGACAATGCCAAGCCACATTCAGCACGTGCTACAACACTCTTCATAAAAAAAGAGTGCGGGTACTTTCCTGGCCCGCGTGCCGTTCAGAACTGTCTCTCATAAAAAATTTGTGGCGCATTATGAAGTGTAAAATACGACAGCGGAGACCCCGGACTGTTGAACGACTGAAGCTCTACATAAAACAAGAATGGGAAAGAATTCCACTTTCAAAGCTTCAACAATTAGTTTCCTCAGTTCCCAAACGTTTATTGAGTGTTGTTAAAAGAAAAGGTGATGTAACACAGTGGTGAACATGCCCTTTCCCAACTATTTTGGCACGTGTTGCAGCCATGAAATTCTAATTATTATACGTTTCTGAGTTTGAACATCAAATTGTCTTTGTAGTGCATTCACTTGAATATTGGTTGAAAAGGATTTGCAAATCATTGTATTCTGTTCAAATTTACATCTAACACAATTCCCCAACTCATATGGAAACAGGCTTTGTATTATGAATACAGAAAATCAGGGGGAGCAACAACAAGTAGATACGGCAACAACATGGCTTCCATTTGAGAAGTTTAATGCGAGCGAGGCAGATTAGAAGAAAGTTTTTCGGTTACAAAAACCCGGAGCGCTTAATCATGAGCATAGCCTCAAGCGATATGGGCTTTAAACGCAGGGCCTTCTATCATATTAGAACTCCTCCGCTCTTATCTACGGCACAGGCTCGGGCAGGAGTATAATGTGAAATTACCACAACCTGGAACGTCCGTATGCTTTAAAAGGTCTGTGAGTAATGGCGGAACAGAGGAGAGGTACATCGCGTCGTCGCTCTGTGCTAATATTTCACATTTCATTACAAGACAAAACACCACACCCATCGTTTTAATTAACATTATGAGTAAATGTTATAATTACGTATTTAAAGGTCTACTGAAAGCCACTACTAGCGACCACACAGTCTGATAGTTTATATATCAATGATGAAATATTAACATTGCAACACATGCCAATACGGCCTTTTTAGTTTACTAAATTGCAATTTTAAATTTCGCGCAAAGTATCCTGTTAAAAACGTCAGTATGATGACGAGTGCGAGTGGCGTCTCAGGTCGTAGCGGACATTTTTTTTCCAGCCCGATCCAAGCTATAAGTAGTCTGCTTTAATCGCATGATTACACAGTATTCTGGACCTCTGTTTTGCTGAATCTTTAAATAATGTTCAATTAATAATGGAGACATCAAAGAAGAAAGATGTAGGTGGGAAGCGGTGTATTGCGGCCGCCTTTAACAACACAAACACAGCCGGTGTTTCCTTGTTTACATTCCCAAAGGTGAAGCTTTACTATGGAACAAAGCGGTCAAGCGAACATGGTTCCCGACCACATGTCAACCGGCAGGTTTCGGTGAGAAAATGGTGGTAATAAGTCGGCTCCTACCGTAGACATGAGCGGAGCTTGCGTCGTTCCTCGTGCACCTGTCGAAGAGGCAGCTGCGTGGCTTCCCTCAGAGACACTGGCGGTCACCACACCCGCGGCTGTGTTGGAGCCACTATGGATTGAACTTTCACAGTATCATGTTAGACCCGCTCGACGTCCATTGCTTTCGGTCCCCTAGAGGGGGGGGGTTGCCCACATCTGAGGTCCTCTCCAAGGTTTCTCATAGTCAGCATTGTCACTGGCGTCCCACTGGATGTGAATTCTCCCTGCCCACTTGGTGTGAGTTTTCCTTGCCCTTTTGTGGGTTCTTCCGAGGATGTTGTAGTCGTAATGATTTGTGCAGTCCTTTGAGACATTTGTGATTTGGGGCTATATAAATAAACATTGATTGATTGATTGACCCCTCTGACTTTCAGGTACGACAGTATAATCTCACTACAAGACTAGTAACACAATAAGCAGATAAGGGATTTTCCAGAATTATCCTAGTAAATGTGTCTAATAACATCTGATTCACTGCCCTGTCTTTTTTTTTCTTTCTTTATCATTCACTCTAACTTTCCTCATCCACAAATCTTTCATCCTCGCTCAAATTAATGGGGAAATCGTCGCTTTCTCGGTCCGAATCGCTCTCGCTGCTGGTGGCCATGATTGTAAACAATGTTCAGATGTGAAGAGCTCCACAACCCGTGACGTCACGCGCACATCGTCTGCTACTTCCGGTACAGGCAAGGCTTTTTTATTAGCGACCAAAAGTGGCGAACTTTATCGTGGATGTTCTCTACTAAATCCTTTCAGCAAAAATATGGCAATATGGCGAAATGATCAAGTATGACACATAAAATGGACCTGCTATCCCCGTTTGAATAAGAACATCTCATTTCAGTAGGCCTTTAATGTTTGGCACCTGTGCTGTTGCAGTGGAATCCGGGAGGGCAGGGAAGGCAGCCGTCCTTACTTCCCGCACCAGGGGAGGCTCTATAGGTGGACGCAGGACAAGGTTTGGGTCCCGTCCAGCCGTTATTGTCACTTCCGGGCAAACCGTCACAGTAATGACCAGCAGGGCACGGACGTGCGCTCGGCTCTCCTGTAAACAAACAAGGAACATTTAGGTAGTAAAGAAAAGGTTTGATGAAGGATGGATGGAGAGAGTCACATGGAACATTTGTTCCGGATTGAAGAATTGATTTCTGTGGAGAGGCGGAACCGACGGGCCGACGGCTGGGCAGGGCAAGCCATAGCCCTGCTCAAGATGGCGGCAAGGAGGCGGAGAATGCGGCGGAACGACGCCGCCGCAATCAAGATCAGGTGCGTGGCTGGCTCACACACCAGTGATGAATATCCTCGCAGAGAATAAAAGGGTAGAAGGAGGAAAGATCGAGAGAAGGAGGTGGAGTGTCCGCAGCACTGCAGGAGAGCGAGCAAAGAGCGACAGAGTACAGCACAGACGAAGACGACGACACGGCAGCAAAGGAGGAGCTGAAAGAGCGACCCGACCGACACTCAAGCTTTATTGAAAAATAAAGAGTCAAACCTGTGCTCAGCAAGATGTCCTTCCTGGGTGGTCCACGCAACCCACACGACGACGGCAGGAGTCAGTCACAATTTCATTATGTCATTTATCACTTGAAGAGCCAAGGTCTGCTCGTGGTTCTAAAAAAGAGCTCCGGTGGCTGTCAGCCATTTTTTTCTTTTGTATTATTCCCAGCTCCTGCTGGCCGCTCCGACTCCAATTACCTGCCTACCGCCATGGCAGGCGAACAAAAGCCGGCGTTGCTTTCCAGGCGAAAAGAATTAAAAACGAGGCTTTAATGACTGACACTAATTGAATAACTTTCCCTCTCAGTTCTATTTACATTATCTTTGCATTTCACAGCCTACACATGCACTATATGGCCAAAAGTATCTGGCCGCCCTTCCAAATGTTGAGAATCAGGTGTTCTAATCACTTGGCCTGACCACAGGTGTATACAATCAAGTATTTAGGCATGGAAACTGTTTCTGCAAACATTTGTGAAAAAATGGGCCGCTTTCAGTGATTTCCAGCGTGAAACTGTCATAGGATGCCACCTGTGCAACAAATCCATCCAGCCGTCCATTTCCTACCGCTTGTCCCTTTTGGGCTCGCGGGGGGTGCCGAAGCCTATCTCAGCTGGATTCGGGCGGAAGGCGGTGTACGCCCTGGACAAGTCGCCACCTCATCACAGGGCCAACACAGACAACATTCACACATTAGGACCAATTTAGTGTTGCCAATCAACCAGGTGCATGACTTTGGAGGTGGGAAGAAGCCAGAGTACCTGGAGGGAACCCACACAGTCACGGGGAGAACATGCAAACTCCACACAGAAAGATCCCGAGCCCGGGATTGAACTCAGGACTACTCAGGACCTTCCTATTGTGAGGGAGATGCACTAACCCTTGTATCACCGTGCTGCCTGTGCAACAAATCCAGTCGTGAAATGTCCTCGCTCCTAAATATTCCAAAATCAACTGTCGGCTTTATTATAAGAAAATGGAAGCGTTTTGGGAACAACAGCAACTCAGCCACCAAGAGGTAGGCCATGGAAACTGACAGAGAGGGGTCAGCAGATGCTGAAGCGCAAAGAGGTCGTCAATTTTCTGCACAGTCAGTTGCGACAGAGCTCTAAAATTCATGTGACCTTCCAATTAGCCCACGCACAGCACGCAGAGAGCTTCATGGAATGGGTTTCCATGGCCGAGCAGCTGCATCTAAGCCATACATCACCAAGTCCAATTCAAAGCGTCGGATGCAGTGATGCAAAGCACGTCGCCACTGGACTCTAGAGTGAAGTGAATTGTGAAGTGAATTATATTTATATAGCGCTTTTCTCTAGTGACTCAAAACGCTTCTACATAGTGAAACCCAAAATATAGGTTACATCTAAAGCAGTGTGGGTGGCACTGGGAGCAGGTGGGTAAAGTGTCTTGCCCAATGACACAACGGCAGTGACTAGGATGGCGGAACCGGGGATCGAACCTGGAACCCTGAAGTTGCTGGCTATACCGCCCCAGAGAAATGGAGACGCATTCTCTGGAGTGATGAATCACGCTTTTCCATCTGGCAATCTGATGGACCAGTCTGGGTTTGGAGGCTGCCAGGAGAACGCTACATTTCTGACAGCATTGTGCTAAATGTGAACATTTGGTGGAGAAGGAATTATGGTGTGGGGTTGTTTTTTCAGGAGTTTGGCTTGGACATTTTGTCCTTCCCAGAAGAGCTGAAGCTGTAAAAACTGGAAAAGGTGGATGGACATCATTTTGGACGCTATGGGTTAGGAATGGGATGGCAATTTAAGTTCATATGTGAGTCAAGGAAGGAAGAAAGGTAATATATTTTTCCAAAATTGAATAATAAATGTGAGTTCATACCAGATGGACACCAGTGTTGTGGTGGACACGCTAAACAGTCCTGCGCACTGGCACCACCTGGGTGTCTTCTGATGGTGTTTTCTGGGCACATCACAGCCTTGTCCGTGCCTTCAGGACAGTAAAAGCCTGCAAAGAAGAATCATCATCAACTCAAGAAAAGCTGTATTAACTAAATAAAACTATGTATAGCGATATTCAACTCAATTATTCTGGGGGCACATTTCGAAAAAGTATCCTTATTTTGTACATTCCGGAGAACCAGCGTCCTCTACAGTAGACATTGATTGATCTTGGTTGTTTAGAATAATTATGTGTAAGTTATCACATAAATCTGATGCTTAAAGGCCGTTGCTATAGTTATAATCAATTGTGCTGAAGGTGTACGGCATTTAAGTCTCACCTTAAAACTCATCTGTATACTCTAGCCTTTAAATAAACCTCCTTTTTAGACCAGTTGATCTGCCGCTTCTTTTCTTTCTCCTATGTCCCCCCCTCCCTTGTGGAGGGGGTCCGGTCCGATGACCATGGATGAAGTACTGGCTGTCCAGAGTCGAGACCCAAGATGGACCGCTCGTCGGGACCCAGGATGGACCGCTCGCTTGTGTATGGGTTGGGGACATCTCTACGCTGCTGATCCGCCTCCGCTTGAGATGGTTTCCTGTGGACGGGACTCTCGCTGCTGTCTTGGATCCGCTTGAACTGAACTCTCGCGGCTGTGTTGGAGCCACTATGGATTGAACTTTCACAGTATCATGTTAGACCCGCTCGACATCCATTGCTTTCGGTCCTCTAAAGGGGGGGGGGGGGGGGGGGGTTGCCCACATCTGAGGTCCTCTCCAAGGTTTCTCATATTCAGCATTGTCACTGGCGTCCCACTGGATGTGAATTCTCCCTGCCCACTGGGTGTGAGTTCTCCTTGCCCTTTTGTGGGTTCTTCCGAGGATGTTGTAGTCGTAATGATTTGTGAAGTCCTTTGAGACATTTGTGATTTGGGGCTATATAAATAAACATTGATTGATTGATTGATTGATACTTTTCTATCTGTGTAAAGGGACATTGTCTCGGATCAGTATCTGCGTCCAGAACATCAAGTGCCGTGACGCAGACAGAGCAGCGAAATAACGAGTGTCAGCACATTTGCATTTCATGCATAGTCGTATATTGTATCTAACTGGGGATGCTGAAATTACCCCCCTTTCCTTCAGCAGCTGCTTCAGTGACCAAATAACTAGACTTTAGAGCATAGTTTGGATCTGTAACTACAGTAAAGCCCAAAAACGTCTCTCCTCATTGAGCCAAATTGAACTCTGTCTCTGCATGATTCCTTGCTTCATGTCTGTTTAATAGATGTCATCAGTGTTTGAACCTGATTGGTCTGTTGTTGTTTTTTTGTCAGAGCTATAGGAGCGCTCTGATGTTTTCAAGGACCTTCTGCAAAAAAGCTGTAGTTAAAGATCATCTCTCTGACAACACTTAAGTGTTTTTAAGTTTTTTTTAACTGAACTCACCTGTTGAATAGCCCAAAGGACGGCCTCATTTTTGTAAATCATATGTTTAGACACCAGTGTTCTATGTTAGAATAGAATATAGTTTTATTGTCATTATTGCAGTGAACAGGTTCACAAAGAACAACAACATTAGAGCAGATCCTCTAAGGTGCATATACAATATGGTAATATAAATAGTAAAAAAAAAAGATAGAAATGAGAGATTTATCTATGTATAAAATATATATCCACACAGATGCATATATGCATGCATAAGAATATATATATATATATACACACATACATATAACATTAATGCACATTATAGTCCGATTATTATTTTTGCTATAATGTTAAAATGTCAATGCAAGGATTTTCTAGTGTTGTGTTTTTCAACCTTTTATGAGCCAATGCACATTTTTTGCGTTGAAAAAATCCAGAGGCACACCACCAGCAGAAAACATAAAAAATTTAAACTGCAGTTGCTTTGTTTTAGAATTCAAGAATATTTAGGTTGTTGTTATTGTCAGGTTAATTGTATTTAAGTTATCACAAAACTTTGTGTTTCAAAGCTGTCTTTGATCTTACCAATCAAAAGGCTTATAAAACTCCAATGTCTAGGATGGGAAGCGACATGAAGGTGTCGGTTTCTTTGATGTATTGTAATACGCAGGAAGCTTTTGTCTTGACCCGATATCTAAAAACGGAGAGGAAGCAGGACCTGACCCCTCTCTAGGCACCTTTTCTTTGAACTGTTTTGTAACAAAAGTCGACGGCTGTTTATGACCCCCCTTCCTTTAGAATCAGGGAAAGTCCAAATAAAAGAGGAGGTGTACAATTTTTTTGTCAGAGCGTGGTGGGAGACTGTACAAAAAGTACAGCCCAGATGTTTCTCCTCAATTGAGCTAAATTGAATTCTGTCTATTTTTAATTCCTTGCTTCTTTATCTGTTTAATAGATGTCATCAGTGTTTGAACCTGACAGCTATCCTTCTTTGTGTGGACATTGTCGATTGTCATGTACTTTGTGGACGCCGTCTCTGCTTAACACGCTGTACGTCTTTGCTGTCGTCCAGCATTGTGTTTTTGTCAGTTCAGTTTTAGTTTCGTTTTGCATAGCCTTCCCTAAGCTTCAATGCCTTTTCGTAGGGGCACTCACCATACTTTTTTTTTTGGTTTAAAGCAGGGGTCTCAAACTCAATTTACCTGGGGGCCACTGGATGCAGAAATTGGGTGAGGCTGGGCCGCAAGAAAAGATTTCTTAAAAAAAGTCTAACATGCACTTTTTAAGGAATTCACCTACTTTGAAAAGCTTTCCCGCCATAGAATCATACTTGCCAACTCTCCCGATTTTTCCGGGAAATACCCAAATATCAGTGCCCCTCCCGGGGCAATCATTCTCCCGGTTTTCACCCAGAAAACAATATTAAGGGCGTGCCGTGATGGCACTGCCTTTAGCGTCCTCTACAACCCTGCTGTCTCGTCCACTTTCCCTCCATACAAACAGCATGCCGGCCCAGTCACATATTGTATGAGGCTTCTGCAGACCCACAGAAGTGATTGCAAGACATACTTGATCAACAGCCATACAGGTCACACTGAGGGTGGCCGTATAAACAACTTTAACACTGTTACAAATATCCGCCACACTGTGAACCCACACCAAACAAGAATGACAAACACATTTTGGGAGAACATCCGCACCGTAACACAACAGAACAAGTACCCAGAATCCAATGCAGCCCTATAACTCTTCCAGACTAGAATAGGGGGCGGGGTTGGGGGAAGGGGGGGCGGGGGTGTATATTGTAGCCCGGAAGAGTTAGGGCGGCATGGGATTCTGGGTATTTGTTCTGTTGTGTTTATGTTGTGTTACGGTGCAGATGTTCTCCCAAAATGTGTTTGTCATTCTTGTTTGGTGTGGGTTCACAGTGTGGCGTATATTTGTAACAGCGTTAAAGTTGTTTATACGGCCACCCTCAGTGTGACCTGTGTGGCTGTTATCAACTATGTCTTGCAGTCGCTTACTGCGTCTACAGAAGTCAAATACAACATGTGGCTGGGCTGGCACACTGTTTGTACAGGTTGTAGAGGACGCTAAAGACAGTGCCTCCACGGTGCCCGCTTAATATTGTTGTTTGCGTGAAATATTGTAGCCCGGAAGAGTTAGGGCTGCATGGGATTCTGGGTATTTGTTCTGTTGTGTTTATGTTGTGTTACGGTGCAGATGTTCTCACAAAATGTGTTTGTCGTTCTTGTTTGGTGTGGGTTCACAGTGTGGCGCATAATTGTAACAGCGTTAAAGTTGTTTATACGGCCACCCTCAGTGTGACCTGTGTGGCTGTTGATCAAGTATGTCTTGCAGTCGCTTACTGCGTCTACAGAAGTCAAACACAACATGTGGCGGGGCTGGCACACTGTTTGTACAGGTTGTAAAGGATGCTAAAGACAGTGCCTCCACGGTGCCCGCTTAATATTGTTGTTTGCGTGAAATATTGTAGCCCGGAAGAGTTAGGGCTGCATGGGATTCTGGGTATTTGTTCTGTTGTGTTTATGTTGTGTTACGGTGCGGATGTTCTCCCTAAATGTGTTTGTCATTCTTGTTTGGTGTGGGTTCACAGTGTGGCGCATATTTGTAACAGCGTTAAAGTTGTTTATACGGCCACCCTCAGTGTGACCTGTGTGGCTGTTGATCAACTATGTCTTGCAGTCGCTTACTGCGTCTACAGAAGTCAAATACAACATGTGGCTGGGCTGGCACACTGTTTGTACAGGTTGTAGAGGACGCTAAAGACAGTGCCTCCACGGTGCCCGCTTAATATTGTTGTTTGCGTGAAATATTGTAGCCCGGAATAGTTAGGGCTGCATGGGATTCTGGGTATTTGTTCTGTTGCCCGCTTAATATTGTTGTGTGGGTGAAATTCGGGAGAATGATTTCTCCTGGAGGGGCACTGAAAATTGGGAGTCTCCCGGAAAAATCGAGGGTATACAAGTATGACGCTGTAAAGTGTCATTCATATAAGACTCGCGGGCCGCACCAACATCAAATTTTCACATCAAGGTGCGGGCCGCAAAATAACGTCTCGCGGACCGCAATTGGCCCGCAGGCCCCATTTTAGAGACCCCTGGTTTAAAGCATTAAATACATTTTCACCTGCATGCTGCCTCCCGCTGTCTGCATATTGTGATCATGACAAACCATGTTCCCACATCTACAAAGCAATTAGCTACCTGCTGCCACCTATTGATATGAAAGAGTATAACATGGTTAAAAACGGCACATTATTTGCAGACTATAATTAATGCTTTGCAAAAAAATATGTTTACCCCAAATAGTTGAAATTAAATAATCTCCCACGGCACACCAGACTGTGTCTCACGGCACATCTATCCATCCATCCATCTTCTTCCGCTTATCCGAGGTCGGGTCGCGGGGGCAACAGCCTAAGCAGGGAAACCCAGACTTCCCTCTCCCCAGCCACAGTGGTTGAAAAACACTGTTCTAATGTGTTTACAGTGGTCCAAGTTCCTCTATAAAACAAGTTTTTTTCGGAATTTTCTGCAACAATGCTTGTCTCCCGAGTTTTGAACCGAACTCAGGGACGGGTATGGTGGCCCCCAGGATATATTTGGCCCCCAGACCCGCAGTTGAATAGAGCTGTTTGTCCAGTATATGCATTATATCTACAATGAGGGTGTGCTCTACCTGGGGGGCAGGGTCCAGCACACTGCATGCCCCACTGACACTGGGTAGGGTCAGGTATTGATCCCTGCGGGGTGAAGTCTGCACTCCCGGAAACACAAAGATACCCTGCAGCACATGTGCCTTGTATCTTGCCAGCTCTGTAAAGAAAGGGAACAAAAACGCCCATTAATAAAGTATTTCACATTCAAAAGTAGTACAGAGCAGGGGTTCTTAACTTTTTCTCTACAGAGGGATCCAGGGCCCCTTCAAATATTAACACTGAATTAGTAATATTACTCTTGATTTTATTTGTATTCAATGTTTGTATTTAACTTACTTACAGTTTTCCAGGTTAAATAACCTTGTCAAATGTAATGAAACCATGAGTTAATCACAAATAGAGTTATTTATTTGACACATAAACATTTGGCTGAGGTCAGGCTGATTACAACAATAAGTACTAACCAAATATCCTGCATAAGAAGGGACTCGTAAATAACTAAGCGGAAATGTATATACAATTAATTTGTGCCAAAATAAACTTATATCACTATAATAAATGTTACTTAAATGTTCTAAGACTTGAGAAGTTTGAGATTGGAGTTACTGCCACAAGTGGTGGAAAAATATTATTATTATTATTATTATTATTATTATTCTCCATTCATTAATCCATCCATCCATTCATTGTGATGGATTTATTATTATTTATTATTTATAATTAATATTATTATAATTATTATTATTGTCATTACTGCCACAAGTGGTGGAAAAATATTATTAATATTATCATTATTATTATTATTATTTTCATTACTGCCACAAGTGGTGGAAAATGTTTTATTATTATTATTATTATTATTATTATTATTATTATTGTCATTACTGCCACAAGTGGTGGAAATATATTATTATTATTATTATTATTATTATTATTATTCTCCATTCATTAATCCATCCATCCATTCATTGTGATGGATGTATTATTATTTATTATTTATAATTAATATTATTATAATTATTATTATTGTCATTACTGCCACAAGTGGTGGAAAAATGTTTAATTATTATTATTATTATTATTGTTGTCATTACTGCCACAAGTGGTGGAAAAATGTTTTATCATTATTATTATTATTGTCATTACTGCCACAAGTGGTGGAAAAAGTTTTTATTATTATTATTATTATTGTCATTACTGCCACAAGTGGTGGAAAAATGTTATTAATATTATCATCATTATTAATATTATTATTGTCATTACTGCCACAAGTGGTGGAAAATGTTTTTTTATTATTATTATTATTATTGTTGTCATTACTGCCACAAGTGGTGGAAAAATGTTTTATCATTATTATTATTATTATTATTGTCATTACTGCCACAAGTGGTGGAAAATGTTTTTTTATTATTATTATTATTATTGTCATTACTGCCACAAGTGGTGGAAAATGTGTATTATTATTATTATTGTCATTACTGCCACAAGTGGTAGAAAAATGTTGTTATTAATATTATCATCATTATTAATATTATCATTGTCATTACTGCCACAAATGGTGGAAATATTTTTATTATTATTATTATCATTATTGTTATTACTGCCACAAGTGGTGGAAAAATATTATTACTATTATTATTATTCTCCACTCATTAATCCATCCATCCATTCATTGTGATGGATTTATTATTATTTATAATTAATATTATTATAATTATTATTATTGTCATTACTGCCACAAGTAGTGGAAAAATGTTATTATTAATATTATTATTATTATTATTGTCATTACTGCCACAAGCGGTGGAAAAAGTTTTATTATTATTATTATTATTGTCATTACTGCCACAAGTGGTGGAAAATGTTTTATTATTATTATTATTATTATTATTATTATTATTGTCATTACTGCCACAAGTAGTAGAAAAATGTTGTTATTAATATTATCATCATTAATATTATTATTGTCATTACTGCCGCAAATGATGGAAAAATATTATTTATATTATTATTATTATTGTCAACACTGCCACAAGTGGTGGAAGAATGTTATTATTACTATTATTACTACTACTATTATTATTATTAATAATAATAATAGTATAATCATTGTCATTACTGCCACAAATGGTGGAAAAAATGTATTATCAATATTATTATTATTATTGTCATGACTGCCACAAGTGGTGGAAACATGTATTACAACTGACAGATATTTTTGGCACTGTTACAAATATGCACCACGCTGTGAACCCACACCCAAGAAGAATGAAAAACACATTTTGGGAGAAAAACACAACATAAACACCACAGAACATACCCAGAACCCCTTGCAGCACTAACTGTTCCGGGACGCTACGATATACAACCCCCCAGAACCTCAACCTCCTCATGCTCTCTCAGGGAGAGCATGTCCCAAATTCCAAGTTGCTGTTTTGAAGCATATTCAAGAAAAATAATGCACTTTGTGACTTCAATAATAAATATGGCAGTGCCGTGTTGCCATTTTTTTTCCATAATTTGAGTTGATTTATTTTGGAAAACGTTGTTACATTGTTTAATGCATCCAGTGGGGCATCACAACAAAATTAGGCATAATAATGTGTTAATTCCACGACTGTACATATCGGTATCGGTTGATATCGGAATCGGTAATTAAGAGTTGGACAATATCGGATATCGATATTATTGAACATCTCTACCTCCGGGTAATGTGGAATATACTGTAAACATTTAACACACAGGCATCTTGACATCTTATATATATATATATATATATATATATATATATATATATATATATATATATATATATATATATATATATATATATATAAAAGATAGATATATATATATATATATATATATATATATAAGATATATATATATATATATATATATATATATATATATATATATATATATATATATATATATATATATATATATATATATATATATATAAAAGATATATATATAATGTGGAATATACTGTAAACATTTAACACACAGGCATCTTGACATCTTTTATATATATATATATATATATATATATATATATATATAAAAGATATATATATATATATATATAAAAGATATATATATATATATATATATATATATATATAAAAGATATATATATATATATATATATATATATATATATATATATATAAAAGATATATATATATATATATACATATATATATAAAAGATATATATATATATATATATATATATATATATATATATATATATATATATATATATATATAAAAGATGTCAAGATGCCTGTGTGTTAAATGTTTACAGTATATTCCACATTACCCGGAGGTAGAGATGTTCAATAATATCGATATCCGATATTGTCCAACTCTTAATTACCGATTCCGATATCAACCGATACCGATATGTACAGTCGTGGAATTAACACATTATTATGCCTAATTTTGTTGTGATGCCCCACTGGATGCATTAAACAATGTAACAACGTTTTCCAAAATAAATCAACTCAAATTATGGAAAAAAAAATGGCAACACGGCACTGCCATATTTATTATTGAAGTCACAAAGTGCATTATTTTTCTTGAATATGCTTCAAAACAGCAACTTGGAATTTGTGACATGCTCTCCCTGAGAGAGCATGAGGAGGTTGAGGTTCTGGGGGGTTGTATATCGTAGCGTCCCGGAACAGTTAGTGCTGCAAGGGGTTCTGGGTATGTTCTGTGGTGTTTATGTTGTGTTACGGTGCAGATGTTCTCCCGAAATGTGTTTTTCATTCTTCTTGGGTGTGGGTTCACAGTGTGGCGCATATTTGTAACAGTGTTAAAGTTGTTTATACGGCCACCCTTAGTGTGACCTGTATGGCTGTTGACCAAGTATGCCTTGCATTCACTTGTGTGTATGAAAAGCCGTAGATATTATGTGATTGGGCCATTTATATTTACATCGAACACAATTTCCCAACTCATATGGAAACGGGAATTGTAGCTCTCGTCTCAAAGTAGGTTTACTGTCACATCACGCCCTGACTTATATTGAATTTTTTGCTCTTTTCCTGTGTGTAGTGTTTTAGTTCTTGTCTTGCGCTCCTACTTTGGTGGCTTTTCCCGGGTTGTTGGTATTTTTCTGTAGCAGTTTCATGTCTTCCTTTGAGCACTATTCCCTGCAGTTGCTTTGTTTCGGCAATCAAGAATATTGAAGTTGTTGCTATTGTCAGAATAATTGTATCCAAGTTATCACAAAACTTTGTGTTTCAATGAGTTCCCGGCGAGCTGACAAAAGCTGTCTTTGATCTTACCAATCAAAAGGCTTGTAAAACTCCACTGTGTAGGATGGGAAGCGGCATGAAGGTGTCTGTTTCTTTGATGTATTGTAATCCACCGGAAGATTTTGTCTTGACCCGAGATCTACAAAGCGGAGAGGAAGCAGGACCTGACCCCCCTCCAGGCACCTTTTTCTTAACTGTTTTGTAACCAAAAGCAACGGCTGTTTACGACCCCCTTCCTTTAAAAACAGCTGTTGCCATGTAATCGGGGAAAGTCCAAATAAAAGAGGCGTACAATCTTTTCGTCAGAGCGTGGTGGGAGACTGTACAAAGAGTTTCTCCTCTTCAAGGTTTATCGGCGCTCTGTACTTCTCCCTACGTCTGTGTACAGCTCCGTAGTAAAAAGTCATACATTTTACTTTTTGGAACAGATACCGATGACTTCCCATACTACATTTTAAAGCATTTATCGGCCTATAATATCGGCAGTCAGATATTATCGGACATCTCTACCCAGAGGGCTTAGCACTGTAGACAGGGACCGGAAGTAAGTCTGAGCTACGTGGTTGGGCCCATACAGACCGCAGCTGAGAAAAAACTGATATTTTTTGGCGGCCCAGTAGCTTGCGGCCCCAGCCCTATGGATAAAGGTCTATACCCACTGGTATAGACCTAGCCCTAACCCTGTAAGTAAACCATAATAACATGACAGAAAGGTAAAATTGAACACTTGTCTCAATTCTTCAGTTCATACGTCACACCAAATGCTAGGTCAGGGGTCACCAACGCGGTGCCCGTAAGGACCAGATGAGTCGCCCGCTGGCCTGTTCTAAAAATAGCTCAAATAGCAGCACTTACCAGTGAGCTACCTCTATTTTTTTTTTATTGACAAGCAAGCTGGTCACGCTTTGCTCGACATTTTTAATTCTAAAACAAATTCAAATTCCATCCATCCATCCATTTTCTACCGCTTATTCCCTTTCGGGGTCGCGGGGGGCGCTGGCGCCTATTTCAGCTACAATCGGGCGGAAGGCGGGGTACACCCTGGACAAGTCGCCACCTCATCGCAGACAAATTCAAATTGAATTTGAAAATCCAAGAAAATAAATTAAAGACTTGGTCTTCACTTGTTTAAATAAATTAATTTATTGTTTTACTTTGCTTCTTATAACTTTCAGAAAGACAATTATAGAGGAGGTATAAATTATTTTAGGATTTTTAAACACATATACCTTTTTACCTTTTAAAATCCTTCCTCTTCTTTCCTGACAATTTAAATCAATGTTCAAGTAAATGTATGTTTTTAATTGTAAAGAATAATAAATACATTTTAATTGAATTCTTCATTTTAGCTTCTGTTTTTTCGACGAAGAATTTTTGTGAAATATTTCTTAAAACTTATTATAATTAAAATAAACAAAAATATTCTGGCAAATCTAGAAAATCTGAAGAATCAAATTGAAATCTTATTTCAAAGTAGTTTGAATTTCTTTTAAAATGTTTGTTCTGGAAAATCTAGAAGAAATAATGATTTGTCTTTGTTAGAAATATAGCTTGGTCCAATTTGTTATATATTCTAACAAAGTGCAGATTGGATTTTAACTTATTTAAAACATGTCATCAAAATTATCAAATTAATCTTAATCAGGAAAAATTTAGAATTATGTTCCATAAATTCTTTTTAAAATTTTTTCCAAAAGATTCTAATTAGCTATTTTTTCTCTTCATTTTTTTTCAGTTGAATTTTGAATTTTAAAGAAGCAAAATTGAAGACAGTATGTTTCAAAATTAAATTTGCATTTTTTTTTGTGTGTTTTCTCCTCTTTTAAACCGTTCAATTGAGTGTTTTTTTTCATCATTTATTCTCTACAAAAAACTTTCCGTAAAAGAAAAAAAAATGTACGATGGAATGACAGACAGAAATACCCTTTTTTTTTTTTTATAAATATAGATTTTTTTATTAAAGGTAAATTGAGCAAATTGGCTATTTCTGGCAATTTATTTAAATGTGTATCAAACTGGTAGCCCTTCGCATGAATCAGTACCCCAGAAGTAGCTCTTGCTTTCAAAAAGCTTGGTGACCCCTGTGCTAGTGCATGTCGTTATCTGATAAATGATAAACGCCACAACTATTTTTCCTAGAGTTTCCGTGTAAAAACAGGCTGATGGCAAAATGTCAAGTTGTTGTTTGCAGAGAACCAGGAGTACAGTACAGCGAGTACAAGAAGCGAGTCCAGATCATTTCCCTCTGGGCACTTCTGTCCTTGCATGAGACCTAAAAGTACATCTGCGCTCACGTCTGTCAGAATGCACCACCTGCGCTCAGGTGCACTCCAACAGAGCGTGCACGAGGGCCGTGATGCACAATGAGCTGTACGAGCATCGTTTTTTTGTTTGTAAACTTACTTGCAGAACCTCCCTGGGGGACATGGCAAACACTGTCCGTCCTCCTGTAGTCCCCCCACGTTTGGATCAGTGTAGGAGCCATCCGGACACGGATGAGGCACCATGGTACCTGCCAGGAAGTTGATACAAAAACACTGAGATATGGTCTCTCTGGCGCGTTTTACCATTGTGTGTCATTATTTTTAGTGCACCTGCCGGGCAGAATGAATGGGGCGGGCAGGGTTGAGGCTCTCCCACGATGGCCTCCATGCAGAAGAAGCCAGGTTGGCAGGGGATGCAGCGGTCTGAGCCAAGGTTTGGCTGGTACTCCCCTGTGGGACAAGGCAGGGCAAGCGCAGAACCTTGTGGGCAGTAGTGGCCCTTGGAGAGAGAAATTTAATAGAGGCGGAATGCCAAAGACTGCTGAGTGATACATTATAGGCATCTCAAACGTAACATAATGCATTTATTTATACATATACACACACACATAACACTCATCTCCTCATTGTTGAGTTAAGGGTTGAATTGTCCATCCTTGTTCTATTCTCTGTCACTATTTTTCTAACCATATCCATGTACAGTAGATGGCAGTATTGTCCTGTTTAAGAGTGTCACAACATTGCTGTTTACGGCAGACGAACTGCTTTACGTGACTGCTGCTGTTGTGTGTTGTTACGGCGCTGGGAGGACGTTAATGAAACTGCCTGACAATAAACCCACATAAGAAAGCAAGAACTCGCCCTCGATCATTCTACAGTTATAACATCATTAGGCAGACTACACTGTTTATATTGTGGGAAAGCGGGCGTGAAAACAGGCTGTCCTCACTCAGGTCCGCATGGAGCTGGAGGGGGCGTGGCCTCCGGCTCCGCCTGAATTTTGGGAGATTTTCGGGAGTCTCCCGGAAAATCCGGGAGGGTTGGCAAGTATGAAGAAGTTTGCTATCCGCAATAAGAAAATAAGCTTTTTAATTGATCCCTTGTGGATCCTAAGGCCCTCTGGCACAAGCCTTTTATCTTTACTAAATACCAGAACAAAGACCCATGGGGAGGCAGCAATTAGCCAGTCTGACCCCCACCTTTTACCATGAATTGATTAACGTGGACCCCGACTTAAACAAGTTGAAAAACTTATTGGGGTGTTACCATTTAGTGGTCAATTGTACGGAATATGTACTGTACTGTGCAATCTACTAATAAAAGTTTCAATCAATCAATCAATCAAAACTTTGGAACAGCTTGCCAGAGAGTCTTAGGATTGCAGAGAACAGATTTATTTTTTTTTAAAGGCTAAAGGGAGGTGTGTAACGTGCACTGTTCACTGTTGTCACTGTATTGTCGGATTAACTGTATGTATGTATGTATGTATGTATGTATATGCAGTATACATACTGCATATACATTGTATATGTGTACACATTGTATATGTATACACACACTTGTGTGTGTGTGTATACACACACACACAAGTGTGTGTGTGTATACACAGGGTGTGTGTGACGCGTCTAGTGCAGTAGAAGTAGAGAGATGTCTGTAGATAGTGCATGTTGCTTTCTGCTTGCTACTCTCTGCTTACAGCTACCGCCGCCAGCTAGCCCCCCTCAGGGGGTGAAAAGAGGAGCCGAGTGCGTAAGTCTCCTCCTGCTGGTACAAAGCCTCTCCACCACCAAGACTCCTTCAGTGCCTCCTTGTGGCCACACACGGATAAGGGTCTTTGCAGACCCCGAACTAAACTGAAGGGGATCTCGGAGCAGCAGTGGGCCCCAGAGATGTGGCGTATAGGCCCACCATTGTGTGGAACACACCCTGACGCCCGTCAACCCTGCCCCAACTATGGGTAAATAGCCCCATTGCCTTGTGGGTCAGCTTATTTAGGCAAAGGCTAAGGGAGCACACCCTAACAGAAAAGCAATGTGCTGGTGGTGCGCAATAGGCGGGCCTTGAAGGAATAAGGACCCGGCAACCTCCTGCAGTCATGGCGAGGGACTGGTCATCATGGGCTCACCCATGCCACCGGGTTTACCTCATTGTGGCGAAGATAGTGCTACTGGAGAAAGCGCACCTCCTTTGGCACTGAAATATCTCCTTGCGCAGGTACCCACTTCTGACCATGGTGAACAGTACCTGGATTTACATCTGGTTGAAGTCTGACGGCGATGGGGTTTCTGGCGACGGGAGCAGGTTTGAATGGACTGGAAGCTCTTAGCTAGAACCCTGCACGGCAGCAGCACAGGGTATAGGTCGCTAACAGCTCAGTTGAGTGGAAGCTGTTTTCGGCAGACCCCTGTGTGTTTGAGCAGCCTTATCTAGGGACGGCACTGCTCACCTCAACTGAGGATGGGCCTAGCAAAGGTGGCCTAAAAATTGCCCACTCAATCTCGCCTGGATAGGATACCGCAACTATCGGGCCATTCTGTATACCCGCGGTCGAAATAAAAATAGAAAATCATGCAACTTGAAACTGGCAACATGGAATGTAAGGACTCTCCTGGACTCGTACGGCACTTCTGACAGACCTCAAAGGAGAACTGCCTTGGTTGCTGCAGAGCTGAATCGCTACAACATTGACATTGCAGCCCTGAGTGAGACCAGGATCCTGGATGAAGGCTCTCTAACTGAGGAAGGTATGGGCTACACATTCTTCTGGAAAGGCTACCCCTCAGGAGGACAACATCTGCATGGTGTAGGACTGGCCATCAAAAACACCCTGCTGCCAAGACTCATTGAAACACCTGTCGGAATTAGTGAGCGACTAATGACCCTCCGTATCCCCCTGGTCAGGAATCGCTACGCCACAATTCTCAGTGCCTATGCACCAACCCTACCATCTGAGAGCAGGGTCAAGGATTCCTTCTACCAGTCAGTTGATGAGGCTCTCTGCCGGATCCCCAAGAATGACAAGATTTTCTTGCTTGGGGATTTTAATGCCCGAGTGGGACAGAACAGCAGGATATGGAGTGGAGTACTTGGCAAACATGGAGTTGGTCAGGTTAACTCAAATGGGATGAGATTGCTTACTCTCTGCTCAGAGCATAATCTAACCATAACCAACACCATCTTCCAGCAGAAGGCTAAATATAAGACTTCATGGATGCACCCTCGTTCTAAACATTGGCACCTCATAGACTATATCATAGTGAGGCGTAGTGACATCAAAGATGTCCTCACCACCCGTGCCATGAGAGGTGCAGAGTGCTGGACAGATCATCATCTGATTATGGCCAATGTCCACATGCAAGTGCGCCCCCCCTTGAGACGGCAAAGACCCAAAAGGAAGAAGCTAGACTGCGCCCGCCTGGAAAACCCTGACCTAAGAAATGACTTTCGCCGCTCCCTGGCTGAAAAACTTGGAGAGGTGGAGTCTTCCTTGAACTCTTCTGAGAACTCTATTGACCAGAACTGGAACTCTATCAGCTCGGCTATCTATGAGGCAGCAGCCCAAACAATCGGCTTCAAGAGCAAGTACCACCAAGACTGGTTTGATGAAAACTCGGACACCATCCATGTCCTGTTGAAGGATATGCACAGGGCACACAGGGCAACCCTAGAGAACCCTTCATCCAGTAGCGCCAGGCAGAAATGGCGGAGAGCTCGAGGAGAGGTGCAAAGGGCTGTTAGAAGGATGCAGAATGAGTGGTGGAGAAAAAAGGCACATGAGATTCAAACCTTTGCCGATAAAAATGACATGCACAACTTCTACAATGCTGTCAAGAAGACCTACGGCCCAACAAACCGCTGCATCACTCCCCTGAAAACAGCAGACGGCCTGTGTACCTTGAAAGACCAATCTAGCATCTTGCTGAGATGGGCGGAACACTTTAGCACCCTGTTGAACCAGGAATCTGATGCAGACCCCACTGTTCTGGATGAACTGCCTACATTTCCTGTCATGCACAATCTGGACGAGCCCCCAACCTTCCTGGAGGTCCGATCAGCTACCCGCTCCCTCAAAAACAACAAATCCCCTGGTAATGACAACATCCCGGCTGAACTGCTGAAGCAAGGAGGATACTTCTGCACAAGAATATTGCACCGGTACATCACACAAGTCTGGGCTGAAGAGAATGTCCCACAACAATGGAGAGACGCCAATGTAGTCACTATCTACAAGAACAAGGGTGACAAGGCTGTCTGTGGCAACAGTAGGGGCATTTCACTCCTTGCTGTTGCCGGTAAAGTTCTGGCAAAAGTGATGCTCCAGAGGCTGATTAACAACATCACTGAGTCGATTCTGCCTGAATCACAGTGCGGGTTTAGAAAGAGTAGGAGCACAGTGGACATGATTTTCACAGCTAGACAGCTGCAGGAAAAATGTAGGGAACAACACCAGGACCTTTTCATGGCCTTTGTCGACCTCTCCAAAGCCTTCGACACGGTTCGGAGGGAACTTTTATGGGAAGTCCTCCTCAGGTGTGGCTGTCCCATTAAGTTTGTTAACATCCTCCGTCAGTTTCATGATGGAATGACTGCTCGAGTGACCATAGGAGGTCAAGAGTCTGCCCCCTTCCCCGTACATACAGGAGTAAGGCAGGGGTGTGTACTAGCACCAGTGCTTTTCAACATCTTCTTGCTATGTGTTACCAAGCTTCTCCACAAGGAGATTGAGGACAGGAGCGGTGTGACAGTGGACTTTCGTCGAGATGGCAACCTCTTTAATATCAGGAGGCTTCAGGCTACCACCAAACTGCAAAGGGAGAGAATTGTTGAGTTGCAGTACGCAGATGACTGTGTTCTTGTATCTCACAGCCCACAAGACCTCCAGTCTGTTCTTGCTGCTGCGGTGAGAGCGTACGGCAGGATGGGACTGACCGTCAACACCAGCAAGACGGAAGTAGTCTGCCAATGGAGCTCCAACAAGCCATCTACATCTCCTGTCTTCACTGTTTCTGGAGAACAAATAGCAGTCGTTCCATCCTTCAAATACCTGGGGAGCATTCTTTCTAGTGACAACACTGTTGATAGTGAGGTCCAGAACAGGATTAAGCAGGCAGCGGCAGCTTTTGGGAGACTCAGGCGTCGGGTCTTCCAAAACAAGAACCTCCATCTCCACACAAAGGTCTCTGTCTATCAAGCCATCTGCCTCACTACCCTCCTCTACAGCTGTGAAGCCTGGGTAACCTACACCCGCCACATCAAGGCCCTAGAGCAGTTCCACATACGTTGCCTACAGCGGATCCTGGGGATTACATGGTGTGATCGTGTGCCTCATTCTGAAATACTCTCAAAAACCAACTGCAGGAGTATTGAGGCCATGATCACCCTGCACCAACTACGATGGCTGGGCCACGTAGTAAGGATGCCCTCAGATCGCCTGCCTCGCAAAGTGCTATACGGCCAGCTACACCATGGTCGTCGCTCTGCTGGAGGGCAGAAAAAACAATCTAAAGACCAGTTGAAGACTGCACTAAGGAAGTGTAAAATCAGACCTGAGGCCCTGGAGGGTGTGGCTGCTGATCGTAACACCTGGCGTCAGTTGTGCCACGATGGCAACCGGCTGTTGGAAGAGGATAGGACAGCCAGGAGACAGGAGAAAAGACTCAGGAGGAATACACCTACAGTTGCCGTTTCCACCACCACATTTACATGCCCTACCTGCAGTAGGATCTGTGCATCCAGGATAGGGCTATTCAGCCACCAACGAACTCACCGATAGAAGTGGATGTCGTCATCGGACTCGATGGACAACCATAAGCAAGTAAGCATATGCAGTATGTATGTAAAACATTGTGTCTTGATGTCCAAGACAAATTTTTCTTCAGAGACAATAAAGCTAAATTGTCTGGCTATATATATATATATATATATATATATATATATATATATATATATATATATATATATATATATATATATATACATATATATACAAAATATTAGGTGTATAAATGACACAATAAGTTACTCAATATGTCAGGGGCTAAATTAGGAGCCTTTGTCTGCTTACTTATTACTAAAAGACAAGATGTCTAGTATGTTCACTATTTTATTTGAGGACTAACTTGCAATATGAAACATTTTTAATGTACCCTGAGATTTTTTTGTTAAAATAAAGCTAAAAATGCAATTTTATGTGGTCCCCTTTAATTAGAAAAGTATCGAAAAGTATCTAAATCATTTTAGTACTGTACCAAAATATTAGTATCGGGACAAAACTAATACACACACACATACATACATACACATATATATATATATATATATATATATATATATATATATATATATATATATATATATATATATATATATATATATATATATATATATATATATATATATATATATATATATATATATATATATATATATATATATACATACACACACACACACACACACACATATATAAGGGCTGTGAATCTTTGGGTGTCCCACGATTCGATTCAATATCGATTTTTGGGGTCACGATTCGATAATATATCAATTTTTTCGATTCGATTCTCGATTCAAAAACAATCTTTTTCAGATTCAAAAGGATTCTGTATTCATTCAATACATAGGATTTCAGCAGGTTTTACCCCAGTCTGCTGACATGCTAGCAGAGTAGTAGTTTTTTTTTTTTTTTTAAAAGCTTTAATAATTGTAAAGGACAATGTTTTATCAACTGATTGCAATAATGTAAATGTGTTTTAACTATTAAACGAACCAAAAATATGACTTATTTTATCTTTGTGTTGTCAAGCTTATGAGATGCGATGCAAGTGTAAGCCACTGTGACACTATTGTTCTTTTTTATTATTTTTATAAATGTCGGTATAGCTCGGTTGGTAGAGTGGCCGTGCCAGCAACCTGAGGGTTGCAGGTTCGATCCCCGCTTCCGCCATCCTAGTCACTGCTGTTGTGTCCTTGGGCAAGACACTTTACCCACCTGCTCCCAGTGCCACCCACACTGCTTTAAATGTAACTTAGATATTGGGTGTCACTATGTAAAGTGCTTTGAGTCACTAGAGAAAAGCGCGATATAAATATAATTCCCTTCACTTCTAATGATAATGTCAATGAGGGATTTTTAATCACTGATATGCTGAAATTATAATTAATATTGATACTGTTGTTGATAATATTCATTGTTGTTTCACTACTTTTGGTTTGTTCTGTGTGGTGTTTGTGTCTTCTCTCAATTGTTCTGTTTATTGCAGTTCTGAGTGTTGCTGGGTCAGGTTCGGTTTTGGAATTGGATTGCATTGTTATGGTATTGCTGTGTATTGGTTTGTTGGATTGATTAAAAAATTAAAAAAACAAAACAAAACATTTTTTTAAATACAAATTCAAAAAAAAAAAATTTTTTTTAAATGAGAATTGATTCTGAATTGCACAACGTAAACGATTCAATTCATATTCCAATCAATTTTTTCCTACACCCCTAACATATATAAATATATATATCCATCCATCCGTTTTCTACCGCTTATATATAATTCGAAACCAACCAATATCTTTTAATAAAATGATTTCACAGTGAAAAAAGTGTGACATATAATGACAGGGTAATGCATTTGGGGTGAATATATTGTAGAAAGATGAAGCTCCAGTATGACAAGCCTTACTTTGGAACAGATGAAAGCGTATGGAGTGGTTGAAGAGAAGTCAAAGGGGCAGTAGAAACCGGCGGCACAGGGCCCGCTTGGCGTGGCGAGACCTTCAGCAGTGCAATATTGACCTGGAGGACAAGTGGAGCAGCTCTCCAGGGACACACCTCCTGTTGGAAGAGCAACACACGAGGATAAGTTGCCCTGTTTTGGACTATCACAGTATATCTGATATATAGTCCTGCTGAAAAGTTCACATACTCTTGTAAAGAACATAATGTCTAGATTTCCCAATTATTTATACTACTCTTATTTTTGTGATAGAGTGATTGGAGAACATACTTCATTCAAGGAGTTTGGTTCTTTTCTGAATTTATTATGGCTCTACTGAAAATGTGAGCAAATCTGCTGGATCAAAAGTATACATACAGCAATGTTAATATTTGCTTACATGTCCCTTGGCGAGTTTCACTGCAATAAGTTGCTTTTAGTAGCCATTAGAGATGCGTGGATAGGCAACTATATCATCCGCATCGACAAAGTCGTCATCCACCCGCCGTCCACCCGAACCAACATTTTATCAGGACCGTACCCGCCCGCTGAAATACATCAGAGATTGTCCGCCTTTACCACTCACAGAGTTATTTAAACCTGCTTCACAGAATAACGATGACAAACTGGAGCCGCTAAAGTTCACGCGACTATCCAATAGCGTCCATCCTAATTACAGGTATGTGAGCGTGCTGTGAAGCCATTGCCTTAGACACCTTAAACAATTATGTAAGAACCAAATGTTGGTCCAGCAACATGTTGTGTGCAGCTTCCGCAACTACACGTTCAAGATTGAAAGGCATACTGGGTGACACAGAGTACACTGATGGTTGTGATATAAACAACTTTAACACTTACTAATATGCACCACGCCGTGAAGCCACACCCAACAAGATTGACAAACTCTGTACACTGTTGATGGAATTTAAATTTTCCTGAAGGAACTCTCCTGAAAGAATCAATAAAGTACTATCTATCTATCTATCTATCTATCTATCTATCCAAACACATTTCGGGAGAACATCCTCACAGTAACACAACAAAAACGCAACACAACAAATACCCACAATCCTTTGTATCTGTGACACTTTCTGAATATATTTTACACCCCCACGCCCCTAACCCCGCCCACCTTACCGACGCACGGTGAAGGGTGGCGGCGGCGGGGTTTGCTGCTAGCGGGGTGTATAAAATAGTCAGGAAGTGTCATGAATACAAAGGATTATGGGTATTTGTTGTGTTGCGTTTATGTTGTATTACTGTGAGGATGTTCTCCCGAAATGTGTTTGTCATTCATGTTTGGTGTGGCTTCACAGCATGGCGCATATTACTAAGAGTGTTAAAATTGTTTATATCACAACCATTAGTGTACTCTGTGTCACCCAGTATGCCTTGCAGTCGTGTGCGTGTTGCCTCAGAAGCTACACACAACATGATGCTGGACTGACAATCAGATAGTACATGTTGTAGAGGGCGACAAAACCAATGGCTTCATAGCACGCCCTAATACTTAATATCCGGGTGACTACCGGCAGTCATTCAG
The DNA here is from genome assembly GCF_033978795.1 of Nerophis ophidion. Taxonomy (NCBI): domain Eukaryota; kingdom Metazoa; phylum Chordata; class Actinopteri; order Syngnathiformes; family Syngnathidae; genus Nerophis; species Nerophis ophidion. The sequence goes on from NC_084628.1 coordinate 46,237,372, forward strand.
GACAATAATAGAGTCTCTTATTGTCTTCTTCGCTTTATGACACGGGTCTTAAATGGCTCTTTGAATGGCAAAGGATACCGGTCACAGAACCATGCATATCAAATATTTCCGGATGTGTCAACCGCCACCCGCCCGAATCTAATTAAAATCAATTTTTTCGTCATGTCACCCGCCCGACCCGCGGTTTATCCGCGGACTCCGCGGATAAACCGCGCATCTCTAGTAGCCATCCACTAGCTTCTGCTTGAAGTTTTGACCACTCCTCTTGACAAAACTGGCGCAGTTCAGCTAAATGTGTTGGTTTTCTGACATGTGTCACAGTGACATCACATGGACAAAGATAAGACGTTCTGGAGGAAAGTTCTGTGGTCAGATTAAATAAACATTGAGCTGTTTGGCCACAACACCCAGCAATATATTTGCAGGAGAAAAGGTGAGGCTTTTATTCCCAGGAACACAATACCTACCGTCAAGCATGGTGGTGGTAGTATTATGCTCTGGGCTTATTTTGCTGCCAATGGAACTGGTGCCTTACAGAGAGTAAATGGGACAATGAAAAAGGATGATTACATCCAAATTCTTCAGGACAAGCTAAAATCATCAGCCCGGAGGTTGGGTCTTGGGCGCAGTTGGGTGTCTCAACAGGACTAGAGATGTTATCGCCCGATAAATGCTTTAAAATGTAATATCGGAAATTATCAGTATCGGTTTCAAAATTATTGGTATCGGTTTTTTAAAAAAAAAGCAAAATGTATGCCTTTTTAAAACAGTGCTGTGTACACGGACGTAGGGAGAAGTACAGAGCGCCAATAAACCTTAAAGGAACTGCCTTTGTCTGCCGGCCCAATCACATAATATCTACGGCTTTTCACACACACAAGTGAATGTTATGCATACTTGGTCAACAGCCATACAGGTCACATTGAGGGTGGCCGTATAAACAACTTTAACACTGATACAAATATGCGCCACAGTGTGAACCCACACCAAACAAGAATGACAAACGCATTTCGAGAGAATATACACCCCCGCTAACCCCCCCCCCCCAACCTCACCCATCTCAAATTCCAAGCTGCTGTTTTGAGGCATCTTAAAAAAAATAATGCACTTTGTGACTTCAATAATAAATATAGCAGTACCATGTTGGCATTTTATTACATCACTTGAGTTGATTTATTTTGGAAAGCCTTGTTACATTGTTTAATGCAGTGGTCCCCAACCCTTTTTGTATCCGCGGACCGGTCAACGCCTAATAATTTGTCCCGCAATAATTTGTCATGAAAAAGGGAGGTTTTTGTGGTTGGTGCACTAATTGTAAGTGTATATTGTGTTTTTTATGTTGATTTAATAAAAAAATAAAATAGTAATAATTTTTTTTAAATAAAAATTAATAAAAAATTCTTCTGCGGCCCGGTACCAATCAGGCCGTGGCCCGGTGGTTGGGGACCACTGGTTTAATGCATCCAGCGGGGCATCACAACAAAATTAGGCATAATAATGTGTTCATTCCACTGTATATATGGATATCGGTTGATATCGGAATCGGTAATTAGGAGTTGGACAATATCGGAATATAGGATATCGGCAAAAAAGCCATTATCGGACCTCTCTAAACAGGACAATGACCCCAAACACATGTCAAAAGTGCTAAAGGAAAGGCTAAATCAGGCTCGAATTAAGATTTCAGAATGGCCTTCCCAAAGTCCTGACTTAAACGTGTGGACAATGCTGAAGAAACAAGTCAATGTCAGAAAACCAACACATTTAGCTGAACTGCACCAGTTTTGTCAAGAAGAGTGGTCAAAAATTAAACCAGAAGCTTGTGGATGGCTACCAAAAGCGCCTTAATGCAGTGAAACCTGCCAAAATATTAACTTTGCTGTATGTACACTTTTGACCCAGCAGATTTGCTCACATTTTCAGTAGACCCATAATAAAATCATAAAAGAACCAAACTTCATGAACGTTTTTTGTGACCAACAAGTATGTGCTCCAATCACTCTATCACAAAAAAATAAGAATTGTAGAAATGATTTGAAACTCAAGACAGCCATGACATTATGTTCTTGACAAGTGTATGTAAACTTTTGACCAGGACTGTAGGTGAGGATAGAACAGGGGTCAGCAACCCGTGGCTCTCGAGTCGCATGCGGCTCTTTAGTGCCGGCTAGTGGCTCCCTGGAGCATTTTTTTTTTTAAACAAAAAGGGGGAAAATATATTTTTTTGTTTTAGTATGTTATTTTTTGGAGGACAAACGTGACACAAACATTCTCGATTGATAGAAAGCCAACTGTTGAACATGTTTGTGTGTATGCTTCACTGATGAGAGTATCCGGTGAACATTGTTTTGTCCTACTCATTTTGGCGGCTCTTGAACTCACCATCGTGAAGTGAAGTGAATTATATTTATATAGCGCTTTTCTCTAGTGACTCAAAGCGCTTTACATAGTGAACCCCAATATCTAAGTTACATTCAAACCAGTGTGGGTGTCACTGGGAGCAGGTGGGTAAAGTGTCTTGCCCAAGGACACAACGGCAGTGACTAGGATGGCGGAAGCGGGAATCGAACCTGCAACCCTCAAATTGCTGGCACGGCTGCTCTACCAACCGAGCTATGCGGTGTGGATTGTGACGCAAGGGTTTGTTTACATGTAAAATCTTCCACTCCTTCTTTGTCTCATTTTGTCCACCAAAAGTTTTATACTGTGTGTGTGAAAGGTGCACTTTGTTGAGGTTCTTGACTTGTGGGAGTGCTAATCAGGCATATTTGGACAATCAATGCTAATCAATGCTAACATGCTATTTAGGCTAGCTGTATGTACATAATGCATCATTAGGCCTCATTTGTAAATATGTTTAAGCTCATTTAAGATCTTCTTTGTATATAATTTAAATTTGCATGTCTCATAACACATTATTTGTATGTAATATTGGCTGCATTGCAGTGTATTTGTGTGCCATTTTTTTGTTTTCATTTTTTGTGGCTCCAGACAGATTAGTTTTTTGTATTTTTGGTCCAATATGGCTCTTTCAACATTTTGGGTTGCCGACCACTGTGCTAGAAGGACAGAGTGTTATATTACCAGTTGTGTTACGGACACTGCCAACAGGGCAGGGGATCGGGGAGAGACACCCCGCCGGACAGTAGTGACCTGCAGGGCAAGGCCCATTCCTGGGGAAGCTCACTGAGCTTTGTGGAGCTGGTCCCTCGGCTCCACCTTGGCAGAAATAACCTTGCAAACAAGAACCTGCAGACACAACCCCAAGGCATTATAAATCATCTTATGTGTTTACCTGCTTTTACTTTATTGGACTGTGTTCGAGAAACAGGCTTAAAGGCCTACTGAAAGCCACTACTAGCGACCACGCAGTCTGATAGTTTATATATCAATGATGAAATATTAACATTGCAACACATGCCAATACGGCCGCTTTAGTTTACTAAATTGCAAGTTTAAATTTTGCGCGAATTACCCTGTGACGTCACGGTTTGTAACGGACATTTTGTTCCAGCACCGATCCCAGCTATAAGTCGTCTGCTTTAGTCACATAATTACACAGTATTCTGGACATCTGTGTTGCTGAATCTTTTGCAATTTGTTCAATTAATAATGGATACATCAAAGAAGAAAGATGTAGGTGGGAACTGGTGTATTGTGGCCGTCTTCAGCAACACAAACACAGCCGGTGTTTCCTTGTTTCCATTCCCGAAAGATGACGGTGAAGCGTTTCTATGGAACAGAGCGGTCAAGCGAACATGGTTCCCTACCACATGTCAACCGGGAGGTTTCGGTGAGAAAATGGTGGTAGTAAGTCAGCTCTTACCGTAGACATCAATCAATCAATCAATGTTTATTTATATAGCCCTAAATCACAAGTGTCTCAAAAGGCTGCACAACCACTACGACAATCTCGGAAGAACCCACATAAGGGCAAGGAAAACTCACACCCATGAGTGGAGAGCTTGCGTTGTTCCTCCTGCAGCTGCGGACTCTCTTTCCTCCTCCCACCGGCCGCCCCCGACCGCCGGATGCTTACACCGTGGAGGAAGGGAAAAAAAAAAAATTCTCAGCCCGGCTGCCTTCGCCTCGTCGAGAAACGTGGTTTCCCTCAGAGACACTGGCGGTCACCACACCCGTGGCCACACCCCCCGACTTTCAGGTTGTACAGGTACGACAGTATAACCTCACTAAAACACTAGTAACACAATAAGCAGAAAAGGGATTTTCCAGAATTATCTGAATAAATGTGTCTAATAACATCTGAATCGCTCCCACTGCCCTTGTCTTTTTTTTCTTTTTTTTTTTCTAGTCCTTCACTCTCACTTTCCACATCCACAAAGCTTTCATCCTTGCTCAAATTAATGGGGAAATTGTCGCTTTCTCGGTTCGAATTGCTCTAGCTGCTGGTGGCCATGATTGTAAACAATGTTCAGATGTGAGGAGCTCCACAACCCGTGACGTCACACACACATCGTCTGCTACTTCCGGTACAGGCAAGGCTTTTTTATTAGCGACCAAAAGTTGCGAACTTTATCGTGGATGTTCTCTACTAAATCCTTTCAGCAAAAATATGGCAATATGGTGAAATGATGAAGTATGACACATAGAATGGACCTGCTATCCCCGTTTGAATAAGAACATCTCATTTCAGTAGGCCTTTAAAATGAGGCACCTTGTGGTGATGAAGCTCCATATGTGCTACAGTAGAGTCCAGGAGGGCAGGCGGTGCAGACAGAGCGGGAAAATGCACCTGTCTGGTTGTTGAAAGTCCCTAAAGGGCAAGGTTGAGGCAGAGCAGTTCCAGCAGGGCAAAAATGACCTACAAAAAGAGGACAAAGGAAAAGGTTGATGCAATAACTCTCTGATAATCTACAAACCCTGTTTCCATATGAGTTGAGAAATTGTGTTAGATGTAAATATAAATGGAATACAATGATTTGCGAATCCTTTTCAACCCATATTCAGTTGAATATGCTACAAAGACAACATATTTGATGTTCAAACTGATAAACTTTTTTTTTTTTTAACCTATAATAATTAACTTAGAATTTCATGGCTGCAACACGTGACAAAGTAGTTGGGAAAGGGCATGTTCACCACTGTGTTACATCCCCTTTTCTTTTAACAACACTCAATAAAGGTTTGGGAACTGAGGAAACTAATTGTTGAAGCTTTGAAAGTGGAATTCTTTCCCATTCTTGTTTTATGTAGAGCTTCAGTCGTTCAAGTGAAGTGAAGTGAAGTGAATGATATTTATATAGCGCTTTTCTCTAATGACTCAAAGCGCTTTACATAGTGAAACCCAATATCTAAGTTACATTTAAACCAGTGTGGGTGGCACTGGGAGCAGGTGGGTAAAGTGTCTTGCCCAAGGACACAACGACAGTAACTAGGATGGCACAAGCGGGAATCGAACCTGCAACCCTCAAGTTGCTGGCACGGTCACTCTACCAACCGAGCTATGCCGCCCCTTTACGTCGATAACAGTCTGGATGGTTTGCTTCCCCTTTGGTACGGATGACACGATGTCGAATATTTCCCCAAAAAATTTGAAATGTGGACTCGTCAGACCACAGAACACTTTTCCACTTTGCATCAGTCCATCTTAGATGATCTCGGGCCCAGAGAAGCCAGCGGCAATTCTGGATGTTGTTGATAAATGGCTTTCGCCTTGCATAGTAGAGCTTTAACTTGCACTTACAGATGTAGCGACCAACTGTATTTAGTGACAGTGGTTTTCTGAAGTGTTCCTGAGCCCATGTGGTGATATCCTTTGGAGATTGATGTCGGTTTTTGATACAGTGCTGTCCGAGGGATCGAAGGTCACGGTCATTCAATGTTGGTTTCCGGCCATGGAGTGATTTCTCCAGATTCTCTGAACCTTTTGATGATATTATGGAGCGTAGATGTTGAAATCCCTAAATTTCTTGCAATTGCACTTTGAGAAAGGTTGTTCTTAAACTGTTTGACTATTTGCTCACACAGTTGTGGACAAAGGGGTGTACCTCGCCCCATCCTTTCTTGTGAAAGACTGAGCATTTTTTGGGAAGCTGTTTTTTATACCCAATCATGGCACCCACCTGTTCCCAATTAGCCTGCACACCTGTGGGATGTTCCAAATAAGTGTTTGATGAGCATCCCTCAGCTTTATCAGTATTTATGGCCACCTTCCCCAACTTCTTTGTCACGTGATGCTGGCATAAAATTATTTGTAGCATATTCAACTGAATATGGGTTGAAAAGGATTTGCAAATCATTGTATTCCGTTTATATTTACATCAAACACAATTTCCCAACTCCCATGCTTACCAAGTGTGCAGAGGGCAGGCTCCAGTGTGGCGGAGGAGGAACACATCATTCCTGCAGGGCATACGATGCACTCAGCTGCCCCAGGGGCCGGGCTGTAAGTACCAGGCTCACATGGCAGAGCTCCGGCTGAGCCGACAGGACAGCTGTGGCCGGCAGGGCACCGGTAGCCATGGGAACCGTCAGAAGGGGCGGGGCTAGGGCTGCCACCCAGGCAAACGTAGCTGATGGCAGAAGCACAAACGCGGTCAGCAGTTGCTTGTTTTAGGGAAATACGCAACGTAATGAGCTTAGACAAGTTTTATCCCGCAGGGACGTATGATGAATGTTGTCTTATCTCACTTATAAATGTTAGAATGTTAGACACTCTTGTAAATAAACGCCAAAGATTCAAATCATGAGGTTAATGCATTTTGATGTTTGCGGGGTTTTGCAGTCTGTCTTCGTCTTGACGTCACCAGGAGGTGGACGTACTTATTAGGACATTTAGTAAAGCTCTCAGGCAGAAGGGGGAGGAGCTCCTTCAATGCTTCAGGCTATAGGAAAACACAAAAAAGGTAGAATAATGTGTTATTTCTATGTAATTTGAATCGATCAAGTGTGTAGGTTTACTTGATGTTGTGACCGGGTGAATCTATATGTTTATGAAGTTAATTTTTGACAGTTTCCGGAAAAAAGATAGAGATATGTACATCAAGATATGTATTTAAATATAGATTATAATGCTTTTGGGAAGGGCGGTGTGTGGTTTGATACGCAATCTGGGAACGCCTTCAGAAGCAGAGCCTATCCAAAAGCGTATTATTTACTGTAGACCACAAGGAAATGTAAGTCATGATCAGGGGTCGGAGATATATATATATATATATATATATATATCTCCTGATGGGAACCCCTCATTAAACAGTTCTGTAGAGATGAAGTAGTCTTGTGATTTTTCCCAAACACACATATATATATATATATATATTATATATATATATATAAAAAAGTTGGTTATACCGCCACCCTCAGTGTGACCTGTATGGCTGTTGACCAAGTATATATATATATATGGCTTCACGGTGGCAGAGGGGTTAGTGCGTCCGCCTCACAATACGAAGGTCTTGCAGTCCTGGGTTCAATCCCAGGCTCGGGATCTTTCTGTGTGGAGTTTGCATGTTCTCCCCGTGACTGCGTGGGTTCCCTCCGGGTACTCCGGCTTCCTCCCACCTCCAAAGACATGCACCTGGGGATAGGTTGATTGGCAACACTAAATGGTCCCTAGTGTGTGAATGTTGTCTGTCTGTGTTGGCGACTTGTCCAGGTTGTAACCTGCCTTCCGCCCAATTGTAGCTGACATAGACTCCAGCGCCCTCCGCAACCCCAAAAGGGAATAAGCGGTAGAAAATGGATGGATATATATATATATATATACTGCGATTATGTGGCGACTTGTCCAGGGTGTAAACACCTTCTGCCTGAATGCAGCTGAGATAGGTTTATCACCCCATTCGACCCCAAAAAGGGACAAGCGGTAGGAAATGGATGGATGGATGATGTATGGATGGAGTTTAAGATTTTAGTCCTGACATTCCGACATGTCCTTTGTCAACGATTCTGTTCATAACTTTTATGGACAGAATTTCTAGCCACAGTCAAGGCGTTGAGGGGTTCCGGTTTGGTGGCTGCAGGATTAGGTCTCTGCTTTTTGCAGATGATGTGGTCCTGATGGCTTCATCTGACCAGGATCTTCAGCTCTCACTGGATCGGTTCGCAGCCGAGTGTGAAGCGACCGGGATGGGAATCCCCACCTCCAAGTCCGAGTCCATGGTTCTCGCCCGGAAAAGGGTGGAGTGCCATCTCCGGGTTGGGGAGGAGACCCTGCCCCAAGTGGAGGAGTTCAAGTACCTAGGAGTCTTGTTCACGAGTGAGGGAAGAGTGGATCGTGAGGTCGCTGTATCGAACCGTTGTGAAGAAGGAGCTGAGCCGGAAGGCAAAGCTCTCAATTTACCGGTCGATCTACGTTCCCATCCTCACCTATGGTCATGAGCTTTGGGTCATGACCGAAAGGATAAGATCACGGGTACAAGCGGCCCAAATGAGTTTGGGTCTCTCCCTTAGAGATAGGGTGAGAAGCTCTGCCATCCGGGAGGAACTCAAAGTAAAGCCGCTGCTCCTCCACATGGAGAGGAGCCAGATGAGGTGGTTCGGGCATCTGGTCAGGATGCCACCCGAACGCCTCCGTAGGGAGGTGTTTCGGGTACGTCCGATCGGGAAAGACCCAGGACACGTTGGGAAGACTATGTCTCCCGGCTGGCCTGGGAAGGCCTCGAGATTCCCCGGGAAGAGCTAGACGAAGTGGCTGGGGGGAGGGAAGTCTGGGCTTCCCTGCTTAGGCTGTTGCCCCCGCGACCCGACCTCGGATAAGCGGAAGAAGATGGATGGATGGACGTCCCTCACATTGCATGGTGGGGCCCCTCAGTATGTCACTGACTTGCTATGCCCCTACTCTTAGGGTCTTCAGGCCAGGGTCTTCTAAAGATCCCAAAAACTCGTTTTAAAACCCGCGGACTCTTGGCATTCCAGGCTTTCGCTCCCAGACTCTGGAACAATTTGAACCAGTCCCTCTGTGATCTTGACTGTGTTGAAACTTTTAAGAAACATTTGAAAACCTCTTTTTAGTAAGCTTTTAGCTAATGCACCTTTTAACTATCATTTTTAATCCACTTTGTATCCATTTTAAGATGTCGCCCCTGTTTTAAATTGAATTGTTGTTTTACTTCACCTAAGTTTTGTACAGCGCTTTGTGATTTTATCTGTGATAATGATAGTGTGCACCTCAGACCTCCGAATTCGGGAGAGGTGGGGTGGGGGTGGGGGTGTATATTATAGCGTCCCGGAAAGGTTAGTGCTGCAAGGGGTTCTGGGTATTTGTTCTGTTGTGATTATGTTGTGTTACGGTGCGGATGTTCTCCCGAAATGTGTTTGTCGTTGTCTGTTTATCTGTGTTGGCCCTGCGATGAGGTGGCGACTTGTCCAGGGTGTACCCCGCCTTCCGCCCGACTGTAGCTGAGATAGGCGCCAGCGCCCCCTGCGACTCCAAAAGGGAATAAGCGGTAGAAAATGGATGGATTCTTGTTTGGTGCGGGTTCACAGTGTGGCGCATATTTGTATCAGTGTTAAAGTTGGTTATACCGCCACCCTCAGTGTGACCTGTATGGCTGTTGACCAAGTATGCATTGCATTCACCTATGTGTATCTGTAAAAGCCGCAAGTATTATGTAACTGGGCCGACATGCAGTTAGTATGAAGGAAAAGCGGACGTGACGACAGATTGTAGAGGAAGCTAAAGGCACGCCCCCAATATTGTTGACAAGGTGGAAACCGGGAGAAATTCGGTAGAAATTCAGGGAAATAGTTGCCCTGGCAATGAAATTCGTGAGACTCCGGGAAAAATTGGGAGGGTTGGCAAGTCCATCCATGAGGTCCTGAAACTATCAGCGTGGTGTTCAGTGAATAATTTGGCACTGAACACCACAAAAACCAAGGAACTCATCCTTGACTTCAGGAAAAACACTGCAGACCCCGCCCCCTCTACATCAACGGCGAGGAGGTGGAGAGAGTCCGCTCCTTCAAGTTTCTCGGCACCCTCATATCTGCTGACCTGTCCTGGACCCAAAATACAACTGCGGTCATCCGAAAGGCCCGGCGGAGACTCCATTTCCTGAGGGTGCTGAGGAAGAACAGACTGGAGAGGCAGCCGATGGTGACCTTCTATCGCTCGGCTGTCAAGAGCCTGCTGACGTACTGCATAACAGTGTGGTACGCCAGCTGCACTGAAGCAGACAAACAGGCGATTCAGAGGGTCATAAAGTCGGCACAAAAAATCATCGGCTGTCCCCTGCCCTCCCTGAAGGACTTACACAACTCCCGTTGCCTCAACAGAGCAAAAAACATTACCAAGGACAGCACACACCCTGGCTCCCACCTGTTCGACTTTCTACCATCAAGCAGGTGCTACAGGTGCATCAGAGCCAGAACAAACGGGCTCAGAGACAGCTTCTTTCCCAAAGCTGTCACCATGTTGAACTCTAACTTATAATAATAATAATTCACCACCTATACAATACCATGCCCTGTGCAATACTACACTTCCAGTGCAATACGTCCGACACTGATTGTTATTTATTACTTGGGTACTCCTGTCTTGCTCTGTATATTGTACAGTATTTGTATTTTGTACTTCTATAGTGTTTTGACAGAATTTCTAGGCGCAGTCAAGGCGTTGAGGGGTTCCGGTTTGGTAACCGCAGGATTAGGTCTCTGCTTTTTGCAGATGATGTGGTCCTGATGGCTTCATCTGACCGGGATCTTCAGCTCTGGCTGGATCGGTTCGCAGCCGAGTGTGAAGCGACCGGAATGAGAATCAGCACCTGCAAGTCCGAGTCCATGGTTCTCGCCCGGAAAAGGGTGGAATGCCATCTCCGGGTTGGGGAGGAGACCCTGCCCCAAGTGGAGGAGTTCAAGTACCTAGGAGTCTTGTTCACGAGTGAGGGAAGAGTGGATCGTGAGATCGACAGGCGGATCGGTGCGGCGTCTTCAGTAATGCGGACGTTGTACCGATCCGTTGTGGTGAAGAAGGAGCTGAGCCGGAAGGCAAAGCTCTCAATTTACAGGTCGATCTACGTTCCCATATGGTCATGAGCTTTGGGTCATGACCGAAAGGATAAGATCACGGGTACAAGCGGCCGAAATGAGTTTCCTCCGCCGTGTGGCGGGTCTCTCCCTTAGAGATAGGGTGAGAAGCTCTGCCATCCGGGAGGAACTCAAAGTAAAGCCGCTGCTCCTTCACATCGAGAGGAGCCAGATGAGGTGGTTCGGGCATCTGGTCAGGATGCCACCCGAACGCCTCCCTAGGGAGGTGTTTAGGGCACGTCCAACCGGTAGGAGGCCACGGGGAAGACCCAGGACACGTTGGGAAGACTATGTCTCCCGGCTGGCCTGGGAACGCCTCGGGATCCCCCGGGAAGAGCTAGACGAAGTGGCTGGGGAGAGGGAAGTCTGGGTTTCCCTGCTTAGGCTGTTGCCCCCGCGACCCGACCTCGGATAAGCGGAAGATGAAGGATGGATGGATGGATGGATAGTGTTTTGTATATTGTACAGAATTGCTTATTATTTTTATTGGATAGTAGTCTGTTTATTTCAATTGTTAGTTTTTCCTTTTTACCTCTTATGTCATTTATTTCACCTCATATTTGTTCCCACTACCGCACCTTAAGTTGGAGTTTTTAATCTCGTTTTATGCAAATATAATGACAATAAAGTTCATTCTATTCTTCTATTCAAAGTATGGCGTACCTTATTTAGCCATTTAAAAATGCTGTGTGAGAGGTTAAGTTCTCCAACTTTTCAACAACTCTGCTTCCAACTGACCACCAATACACTTTAAACATGTGTCAGTTTTTATAGCTAAACTTAAATCCCTTTTGGGCAAAGAGGCCAACCGAGAGCACTTTGCATCACATTTGCATTTGACTGAAAAAGAAAGCCATTTCCATTTTTTATTTTTTTGCAAAACAACTCTACCCATCGCCGGCCGCCTTTTCAGGTTAGAGGCAAACCGTCGTGAATAATTTCAGTGTAAATCAAGTATAAAGGCCAGCAAATACACAGACACTCCTCCCTGGGTGACAGGCAAATAGGACATTGAAGAGTTGTTTACCCGGCATGACACGGGAGAGCATCAGAGAGCTCTGTACTTGCAGGTCTATCACAAAACCTTCCAGGGCGGCAGGGGGGGCAGTCCTCGACTCGCTTTAGACCTCGGGAGATGGATAGAGAGCCTGCAGGGCACGGAATTGGATTTTTCGTTCCAGCCGGGCAATAGTAGCCAGAAGGACAAAGATTGCTTGTGGTAGAATTACTCTGAGGGAAGAGTAGAATCATTTTTAGCATGTATTGATGGGGTACAGCACACATAATAACTCTTAAGAAGGTGCACTGCTAGCATCACACCCTAAAAATGCTTGTAAGCTATATATATATATATATATATATATATATATATATTGCCAAAAGTAGTTGGCCATGACTCACATATGAACTTGAAGTGCCATCCCATTCCTAGCCCATAGGGTTCAATATATTAGTCCAGATTTGCAGCTATTGCAGCTTCAACTCTTCTAGGAAGGCTGTCCACAAGGTTGCAGAGTGTGTTTATGGGAATTTTCCACCATTCTTCCAAAAGTGTATTGGTGAGTTCGCACACTGATGTTAGTCAAGAAAGCCTGGCTTTCAGTCTCCATTCTAATTCATCCCAAAGGTGTTCTATCGGAGTTCAGGTCAAGACTCCGTGCAGGCCAGTCAAGTTCATCCACACCAGACTCTGTCATCCATGTCCTAATGGACCTTGCTTTGTGCACTAGTGCATAGTTATGTTGGAAGAGGAAGGGGCCCGCTCCAAACTGTTCCCACAAGGTTGGGAGCATGGAATTGTCCAAAATGTTTTATTATCCTGGAGCATTCAAACTTCCTTTCAGTGCAACTAAGGGGTCCAGCCCAACTCCTGAAAAACAACCCCACACCATAACTCTTCCTCCACCAAATTCCACATTCGGCACAATGCAGTCTGAAATGTAGCGTTCTCCTGGCAACTTCCAAAATCAGACTTATCCATCAGATTGCCGGATGGAAAAATATGATTCATCAGTCCTGAGAAGGCGTCTCCACTGCTCTAAAGTGCAGTGGCGACGTGCTTTACACCACTACATCCCACGCTTTGCATTGGACTTGGTGATGTGTGGCTTAGATGCAGCTGCTCGGGCATGGAAACCCATTCCAAGAAGCTCTCTGCGTACTGTACGTGGGCTAACTGGAAGGTCACAAGAAACTGGGAGCTCTGTAGCAACTGACTGTGCAGAAAGTATTTGCACTATGTGCTTCAGCATCCACTGACCCCTCTCTGTCAGTTTACGTGGCCTACCACTTGGTGGCTGAGTTGCTGTTGTTCCCAAACTCTTCTATTTTCTTATACAAAAGCAGACAGTTGACTTTGGGATATTTAGGAGGGAGGACATTTCACGACTGGATTTGTTGCACAGGTGGCATTCTTTCACAGTTCCACGCTGGAAATTACTGAGAGCGGCCCATTCTTTCACAAATGTTTGTAGAAACAGTCTCCATGCCTAAGTGCTTGATTTTATATACACCTGTGGCCGGGTCAAGGGATTAAAACACCGGATTCTACTCATTTGGATGGGTGGCGAAATACTTTTGGCAATATATATATATATATATATATATATATATATATATATATATATATAGTGGGGCAAAAAGTATTTAGTCAGCCAGCGATTGTGCAAGTTCTCCCACTTAAAATGATGACAGAGGTCTGTAATTTTCATCATAGGTACACTTCAACTGTGAGAGACAGAATGTGAAAAAAAAATCCAGGAATTCACATTGTAGGAATTTTAAAGAATTTATTTGTAAATTATGGTGGAAAATAAGTATTTGGTCAACCATTCAAAGCTCTCCCTGATGGAAGGAGGTTTTGACTCGAAATCTCACGATACATGGCCCCATTCATTCTTTCCTTAACACGGATCAGTCGTCCTGTCCCCTTAGCAGAAAAACAGCCCCAAAGCATGATGTTTCCACCCCCATGCTTCACAGTAGGTATGGTGTTCTTGGGATGCAACTCAGTATTCTTCTTCCTCCAAACACGAGGAGTTGAGTTTATACCAAAATGGATACATGGATGATACAGCAGCGGATTGTGAGAATGTCATGTGGTCAGATGAAACCAAAATAGAACTTTTTGGTATAAACTCAACCCGTCGTGTTTGGAGGAAGAAGAATACTGAGTTGCATCCCAAGAACACCATACCTACTGTGAAGCACGGGGGTGGAAACATCATGCTTTGGGGCTGTTTTTCTGCTAAGGGGACAGGACGATTGATCCGTGTTAAGGAAAGAATGAATGGGGCCATGTATCGTGAGATTTGGAGCCAAAACCTCCTTCCATCAGTGAGAGCTTTGAATGGTTGACCAAATACTTATTTTCCACCATAAATTCTTAAAAAATCCTACATCGTGAATTCCTGGATTTTCTTTTCACATTCTGTCTCTCACAGTTGAAGTGTACCTATGATGAAAATTACAGACCTCTGTCATCATTTGAAGTGGGAGAACTTGCACAATCGCTGGCTGACTAAATACTTTTTTGCCCCACTGTATATATATATATATATATATATATATATATATATATATATATATATATATATATATATATATATATATATATATATATATATATATATATATAGTGACTAAGATGAGGAGCGCAGATATGGCATTTCTGATCAGCCCTGTGGACATAATTAGATTGGAAAATGAGTCAGTGCAAATGGAAAAACATGAAATATTGTCAAAGGACTTTGAAAGTCCTGGAAGGCTGTCATTTTTTAAGTGTTGTCAACATAGCTGACATTTCATCTGACAGAATGATTGGAGGAAAGGCAATGACACGGAAATTGAAAGAGGTCCTCACTGCGAGGTTGGAGATTATATATGTTTTTTTTTGTGTGTGTTTTCCTGAGGATACATGTAAATGAAATGGGTTGCAAATATCAGTAATAATCATCCACTGTTTTCAATCACAACACCTGATCCTCGGACGAGTTCGAGCCTGTCCGTCCAGCGGGACAGAAATATCCAGCCTCACATGGTCCTGATGGTTGTGCCAACCCAGGCTGGGAGCAAAACATTCCTGCAGAGTCGAATTTAAAACAGAAAAAAAACACTTCAATTGGTCACAAATTTAGACGCCCTGAATGAATAATATTTAATAAGAGTCGTATCTCGTCCAGGTTATTACTAGAAACATCTCTCAGCGAGATGCAGGGTTTTTGTAGAACCGCAATAATAATAAAAATACTGTGTTATCTTCTTGAGAACCAGCATCTTCTGCAGTGGGCATTTGTGTCTTGGATAACAAGACACAGGTTCTCGGGAGGATTTGCTGCTAAGACGCTTACAAAACAACTGAGCAAATACCAGCAGGGCAGGGGAGACAAGCATCAGGACTGGAGGACCCGAGCTGGTTCTGCACAGTACCAGCTGGGCAGGGGAAGCTTAGTCCTTGTGTCATTCCTGGGGGGCAGTAGTATCCAGCGGGACACAATGTGGGCTGCACGGTACCTTCAACTGAAACAACAAATCATAGACGATGTTACATGCCAGGTTTTTACTTCCAGTACCTAACCCACAAAGAGGAAGGAGGAGACCCATTGTGTATTTCAACTTGATTTGTTTCTACAAACCCCGTTTCCATATGAGTTGGGAAATTGTGTTAGATGTAAATATAAACAGAATACAATGATTTGCAAATCAATTTCAAGCCATATTCAGTTGAATGCACTACAAAGACAACATATTTGATGTTCAAACTAATAAAGATTTTTTTTTTTGCAACTAATAATTAAACTTGGAATTTCATGGCTGCAACACATGCCAAAGTAGTTGGGAAAGGGCATGTTCACCACTGTGTTAAATCACTTTTTCTTTTAACAACACTCAATAAATGTTTGGGAACTGAGAACACTAATTGTTGAAGCTTTGAAAGTGGAATTCTAGACTTAAATATAAACAGAATACAATGATTTGCAAAACCTTTTACACCCATATTCAGTTGAATATGCTGCAAAGACAACATATTTGATGTTCAAATTAATAGATTTTTTTTTTTTTTGCAAATTATCATTAACTTTAGAATTTGATGCCAGCAACACATGACAAGAAGTTGGGAAAAGTGGCAATAAATACTGATAAAGTTGAGGAATGCTCATCAAACACTTATTTGGAACATCCCACAGGTGTGCAGGCTCATTGGGAACAGGTGGGTGCCATGATTGGGTATAAAAACAGCTTCCCAAAAAATGCTCAGTCTTTCACAAGAAAGGATGGGGCGAGGTACACCCCTTTGTCCACAACTGCGTGAGCAAATAGTCAAACAGTTTAAGAACAACGTTTCTCAAAGTGCAATTGCAGGAAATTTAGGGATTTCAACATCTAAGGTCCATAATATCATCAAAAGGTTCAAAGAATCTGGAGAAATCACTCCACTGTATCAAAAACTGACATCAATGTCGAAAGGATATCACCACATGGGCTCTAGCACACTTCAGAAAACCACTGTCACTAAATACAGTTGGTCGCTACATCTGTAAATGCAAGTTAAAGCTCTACTATGCAAAGCAAAAGCCAATTCATCAACAACATCCAGAAAAGCCGCCGGCTTCTCTGGGCCCGAGATAGTTGAAAAGTGTTCTGTGGTCTGACAAGTCCACATTTAAAATTGTTTTTGGAAATATTCGACATTGTGTCATCCGGACCAAAGGGGAAGTGAACCATCCAGACTGTTATCGACGCAAAGTTGAAAAGCCAGCATCTGTGATGGTATGGGGGTGCATTACAGTATGGGTACTGATTAATGCGAAGGGCTACCAGTTTGATACACACTTAAATTCATTGCCAGAAACAGCCAATTTGCTCAATTTACCTTTAATAAATAAATCTATACATATAAAAAAAAATGGGTATTTCTGTCTATCATTCCGTCGTACATTTTTTTTCCTTTTACGGTAGGTTTTTTGTAGAGAATAAATGATGAAAAAAACACTTAATTGAACAGTTTAAGAGGAGAAAACACGAAAAAAATGAAAATTAAATTTTGAAAAACAGTTTATCTTCAATTTCGACTCTTTAAAATTCAAAATGAAACGGGAAAAAATGAAGAGAAAAACTAGCTACTTCGAATCTTTTTGAAAAAATTAAAAAAACAATTTTTGGAACATCATTAGTAATTTTTCCTGATTAAGATTAATTTTAGAATTTTGATGACATGTTTTAAATAGGTTAAAATCCAATCTGCACTTTGTTAGAATATATAACAAATTGGACCAAGCTATATTTCTAACAAAGACAAATCATTATTTCTTCGAGATTTTCCAGAACATTTTTTTTAATTCAAGACTTTGAAATAAGATTTAAATTTGATTCTACAGATTTTCTAGATTTGTCAGAATATATATTTTTTTTAATTTGAATCATAACAGGTTTGAAGAAATATTTCAAAAATATTCTTCGTCGAAAAAATAAAGAATTAAATTAAAATGTATTTCTTATTCTTTACAATAACAAAAAAAATTACTTTAACATTGATTTAAATTGTCAGGAAAGAAGAGGCAGGAATTTAAAAGGTAAAAAGGTATATGTTTAAAACTCATAAAATCATTTTTTAGGTTGGATTTTTTCTCTAAAAATGTTTTTCCAAAGCAAAGTAAAAAAAATAAATGAATGTATTTAAACAAGTGAGGACCAAGTCTTTAAAATATGTTCTTGGATTTTCACATTCTATTTGAGTTTTGTATCTCTTGGAATTAAAAATGTCGAGTAAAGCGAGACCAGCTTGCTAGTAAATAAATACAATTTGAAAAAATGAGGCAGCTCACTGGTAAGTGCTGCTATTTGAGCTATTTTTAGAACAGGCCAGCGGGCGACTCATCTGGTCCTTACGGGCACCGCCTTGGTCACCCCTGCTCTACTTATTTACACCAGTATAATCATTGCTAACGTTGGTTTTAGCTTGTTTTAGTCTTTGTTTTCTAACTTTTATGGACAGAATTTCTAGGCGCAGTCAAGGCGTTGAGGGGTTCCGGTTTGGTAACCGCAGGATTAGGTCTCTGCTTTTTGCAGATGATGTGGTCCTGATGGCTTCATCTGACCGGGATCTTCAGCTCTCGCTGGATCGGTTCTTAGCCGAGTGTGAAGCGACCGGAATGAGAATCAGCACCTCCAAGTCCGAGTCCATGGTTCTCGCCCGGAAAAGGGTGGAATGCCATCTCCGGGTTGGGGAGGAGACCCCTGCCCCAAGTGGAGGAGTTCAAGTACCTAGGAGTCTTGTGCACGAGTGGGGGAAGAGTGGATCGTGAGATCGACAGGCGGATCGGTGCGGCGTCTTCAGTAATGCGGACGTTGTACCGATCCGTTGTGGTGAAGAAGGAGCTGAGCCGGAAGCCAAAGCTCTCAATTTACCGGTCGATCTACGTTCCCATCCTCACCTATGGTCATGAGCTTTGGGTCATGACCGAAAGGATAAGATCACGGGTACAAGCGGCCCAAATGAGTTTCCAGGTCTCTCCCTTAGAGATAGGGTGAGAAGCTCTGCCATCCGGGAGGAACTCAAAGTAAAGCCGCTGCTCCTCCACATGGAGAGGAGCCAGATGAGGTGGTTCGGGCATCTGGTCAGGATGCCACCCGAACGCCTCCCTAGGGAGGTGTTTAGGGCACGTCCAACCGGTAGGAGGCCACGGGGAAGACCCAGGACACGTTGGGAAGACTATGTCTCCCGGCTGGCCTGGGAACGCCTCGGGATCCCCCGGGAAGAGCTGGACGAAGTGGCTGGGGAGAGGGAAGTCTGGGTTTCCCTGCTTAGGCTGTTGCCCCCGCGACCCGACCTTGGAAAAGCGGAAGATGATGGATGGATGGATAGTACTGACAATAACAATACAATTGCCATTTGTTGTAGGCATGACATACTTCGTCCTGAAAAGAGCCTAATTTATGGGTAAAATGTGTTGGTTAGACATTTGTTATCGACAAAACGCTTCTCTATTCAGCTATTATAGTCCCAGCACCTCAACCCCTCGTAAGAGGCAGTGGAAGTTTGAAGTTCCGCGGACTAGTTCAGTCGATCCAGTTGGATTTGGCTGCGGATCTGGCGACCTCAGTCAGGGAGAGGAATTTTTACCGTGATTCCAGTCCCATTTCTGGCCGGATTTTTACATACGCTCCAAGGAATAAAACCATGAAAATAATTGGCAAACATCAAACAGGACTGTGTGAGGGATGCCAGGAGAAGTCTGTAGAACATGTGCTAATTAGTTGTAGTAAGTATGAGAGACAGAGAGGGGTGTTCAGGAGCAAACTAACACATATAGGAATGCATTAATTAATGGCTGGAGTGTTAAACATGAGGGATAGGAAACAGGTAAGGACTCTCCTGTAGTTTTTGAAGAGAATAGGTTTATATTTTAGGATTTAAAGGATATTGGGGGTTAGGAAGAGGTGGGTTAAAATAGAACAAGTGAGTGTGGGTAGATATTCTAATTAAGGTTTTGTTTGTTTCAAGTTTTTGTGAAATGGGGATTTAGATTGTGAACTACCGTCTTATTCCAGACTCCAGAGCAGAAGGTGGCGGTAATGCACCATTAAGCTGGATGAAGAAGATCAAGAACAAAAAGAAGAACAAGGAGAAGAAGAAGACAAATAAGTGAAGTGAAGTGAATCATATTTATATAGCGCGTTTCTCTAGTGACTCAAAGCGCTTTACATAGTGACACCCAATATCTAAGTTACATTTAAAGCAGTGTGGGTGGCACTGGGAGCAGGTGGGTAAAGTGTCTTGCTCAAGGACACAACGGCAGTGACTAGGATGGCGTAAGCGGGAATCGAACCTGCAACCCTCAAGTTGCTGGCACGGCCACTCTACCAACCGAGCTATACCACCCTATACAACAAGAACAAGAAGAAAATGAAGAAGAAAAAGAACAGGAACAAGAAGAACAAAAACAAGAACAAAAAAAGAAGAAGAAGAACAAGAACAAGGAGAACAACAAGAACAACAACAAGAAGAAAAACAACGAGAAGAAAAACAAGAAGAAGAAGAAGAACAACAACAACAAGAGGAAGAAGAAGAAGAAGAAGAAGAAGAAGAAGAACAAGAAGAAGAAGAACAAGAACAAGAACAAGAAGAAAAACAACAACAAGAACAAGAGAAAGAAGAATAAGAAGAAGAACAAGAAGAAGAAGAAGAAAAACAACAACAAGAACAACAACAACAACAAGAAGAACAAGAAGAAAAAGAAGAACCAAAACAAGAAGAAGAAGAAGAAGAACAACAAGAAGAACAAAAACAAGAACAATAAAAGAAGAACAAGAAGAATAACAAGAAGAAGAACAACAAGAATAACAACAAGAACAAAACAAGATCAACAAAAAGAATAAAAACAACAAGAAAAACAAGAAGAAGAAGAAGAAAAACAACAACAACAACAAGAACAGGAACAACATCAAGAAGAAGAAGAACAAGAACAACAAGAAGAACAACAACAAGAACAACAAGAAGAAGAACAAGAACAAGAACAAGAACAAGAAGAAGAAGAAGAACAATAAGTAATAGGCAGACTGGTTTATAATGAAGCCTGATTGGCAACCACAAATAGGTGTGCTCAGGTTGCCAAGCAAGTGGCGTAGCCAGGCAGGAAGTTAACAGAAATAAGAGCATTCGACAGGAAGCGAATACAAAAGAACATTTCATACCTGACACATCATTGATAGTTTTGGAAATGACAGCCAGATTCATTTTTGGCAGCAAAAATACATTAAGAGAACTTCTTAGTGAAATGTGAGACATCTGCACACCAAGGGTTCTTTAATAATGTTTGTAATGCATGAAAAAGTGGAAAGTAAAGCAGGCAGAGCTGTCTTTATAGCATGTATTGTACGACACTGCAACTATGGAACCAATGATCTCGTGTCTTGGTGTTTAATTGACTGGAGGCAATAATTGGATCATGAGTTTTCCCCCATAAGATGTGTTGTAAGTCCTCACCTGGACAGAAGTATCCTGCCGTGCACTCTGTGCAGTCGCTCAGGTGTGAGCTCCCTGCACTGGAGATAAATGTTCCAGCAGGACAGGGAATGGGTGTCGGTGTTCCATCAGGGCAGAAGAAACCAGCTGGACACACGGTCTGATCTACTCTGCTCGAACCCCAGCCACAATAAAACCCTGCCCGACAGTCACCTGGACAACCATTGAGACATTTGGAGGTAGTCATTTAAACAAGTGATGCCAAAAAAAAACAATTTAAAGTATTTCCTAGAATTGCCGCCGGGTATATAGTATGCGCCTGCCGGGTCAAACTCGTTTTGCAAAATATTATTTTTATTAGCGCATGTCTAGAATTTCCACCGGGTCTAATTCGTTTCGCCAAATAATTAGCATATGCCTAGAATTTCCACCGGGTCAAACTCGTCACGTCACGAGTGACATTTCACCTGTCATCATTTTCAAAATGGAGGAGGCTGATTTCAATCACTTGAAATCGCATAAAGGGAAGAAGTTTAAGAGCTATTCAGTAGGATTTAAGGTCCAAGCTATTGAATATGCTAAAAAGAACACTAAGCAGCTATGTTTTATTAATATACCGTAGCTGCGTGTGTCAAATATGAGTCATTAAATGACTCCCGCCTCCTGGTGGTAGAGGGCGCTAGTGATCCTTCTTGCGACTACTCGGCTGCAGAAGAAGTGACAACAAGCAGCAAGGGTGAGCAGCGATCGTTTATTTTTTCCTCTCGCTTGCACTTTTAACATGGAGGATTACATATCTAAAAAAAAAAAAAAAAAATTCTAAACTGGACTTTCAATCGAAGCAGGAAGTAATAAAGAAAGATCTCCGTCAAGACAGACTTTTAAAACTGAAGAAAGATAAGGAAGACTTCTATAAACCAATTATTGATGCTTTTGATCAGAAGGAGCTGCGCATGGACTTCATTTATAAGTAAAGGTAAGACCATAATAAAGTTGTTTTATTAAATGTGGTTTTCATGATGGTATCCTTACATCACACTCAGATTTATGACCGCAGGCCTAAATTTACCGCATGCCTTTGGTAAGCGCCGGAGTGAGAAGAGGTTTTATATTAATTAGCGCCCCGGCGGCAATGCAAGGAAATACGGTAAGTACCTGCTTTAAGCCCCCGTTGGCAGAATATCCCCGGAGGGCAGAGAGACCCGCTGCTGTTGTCAGTGGGGTTGGGAACCGAGGCCGCCGCCAGGCAAAGGTATCCAGCGCTGCACCTTCCGGAGGGCTCAACTAAACCTTCAGAGCCACAGAAGTGACCTGCGGGGCACACTGAGCACTCACCTGTAAACACAAAGAGACTGGCAGCTTTAACGGCGGTCCTAAGAGTAAACACGCTACCTGCCAGCTCACATCCATCAACACTGACCCTTTAACTCACAAGCACAAATACCTAGCATCCTATAGACCATGGGTGTCAAACTCTGGCCTGTGGGCCAAATTCGGCCCGCCGTGTAATTTAATTTGGCCCTTGAGGCAATATCAAATTAACATTACAGCTGGGCCGCCGTTATTACACAGCAGCGGTGCCGCTGTGACCCCGCAATTTCTCACACTTGCCAATCCTCCCGAAGTTCAGTGCCCCTCCCGAAAATCTCCCGGGGCAAGCATTCTGCCGATTTCCACCCGGACAACAATATTGAGAACGTCCCTTAAAGGCACTGCCTTTAACATTCTCTACAACCTGTCGTCACGTCCGCATTTCCTCCATACTAACAGCGTGCAGGCCCACTCGCATAATATATGTGGCTATTACACACACATAAGTGAATGCAAGGCATACTTGGTCAACAGCCATACAGGTCACACTGAGGGTGGCCGTATATCAGGGGTGTCAAACTCAAATACAGAGTGGGCCAGAATGTAAAACTGAACAAAGCCGCGGGCCAAGGTTGAACAAATGAACCTTTTAATAGGGACCCAAACAAGTTTTGCATTGAACATTAAACAAGCATGGCTTATATAAAGTAACTTAGGGGCGGCATGGCGTAGTGGGTAGAGCGGCCGTGCCAGAAACTTGAGGGTTGCAGGTTCACTTCCCACCTTTTGACATCCAAAAAAAGCGATGCCGTTGTGTCCTTGGGCAGGACACTTCACCCTTGCGCCCGGTGCCGCTCACACCGGTGAATGAATGATGAATGAATGATTGGTGGTGGTCGGAGGGGCCGTAGGCACAAACTGGCAGCCACGCTTCCCAGGGCAGCTGTGGCTACAGATGTAGCTTACCACCACCAGGTGTGAATGAATGATGGGTTCCCACTTCTCTGTGAGCGCTTTGAGAATCTAACAATAGAAAAGCGCGATATAAATCTAATCCATTATTATTATTATTATAATTATTCTTATTAACTTCATAGTGACATGCAAAATTGAGTTTCAAGTCATAATAATAATAATTAAAAAATATCAATGGCATATCAAATAAAATTTAAATACAAATTTAATGCCTCTTTTCTATTTGCAGCCTTCTGAGGTAAATATCAACATATATTGTAGCGTCCCGAAAGAGTTAGTGCTGCAAGGGATTCTGGGTATTTGTTATGTTATGTTACAGTGCAGATGTTCTCTCGAAATGTGTTTGTCATTCTTGTTTGGTGTGAGTTCACAGTGTGGCGCATATTTGTAACAGTGTTAAAGCTGTTTATATATGGCCACCCTCAGTGTGACCTGTATGGCTGTTGACCAAGTATGGGTTGCATTCACTTATGTGCGTGTAATAGCCACATATATTATGCGAGTGGGCCTACACGCTGTTTGTATGGAGGAAATGCGGACGTGACGACAGGTTGTAGAGAATGCTAAAGGCACGCCCTCAATACTGTTGTCCGGGTGGAAATCGGCAGAACTCTTGCCCCGGGAGATTTTCGGGAGGGGCACTGAACTTCGGGAGGATTGGCAAGTGTGAGAAATTGCGGTGTCACAGCGGCACCGCTGCTGTGTAATAACGGCGGGCCAGCTGTAATGTTAATTTGATATTGCCTCAAGGGCCAAATTAAATTACACGGCGGACCGAATTTGGCCCACGGGCCAGAGTTTGACACCCATGCCATATATAAACAGCTTTAAGTGAAGTGAAGTGAATTATATTTATATAGCGCTTTTTCTCTAGTGACTCAAAGTGAAACCCAATATCTAAGTTACATTTAAACCAGTGTGGGTGGCACTGGGAGCAGGTGGGTAAAGTGTCTTGCCCAAGGACACAACGGCAGTAACTAGGATGGCACAAACGGGAATCGAACCTGCAACCTTGAAGTTGCTGGCACGGCCACTCTACCAACCGAGCTATGCCGCCCCACACTGTTACAAATATGCGCCACACTGTGAACTCACACCAAACAAGAATGACAAACACATTTTGGGAGAACATCTGCACTGTAACTTAACATAAACATAGAAGAAATACCCAGAACCCCCTTGCAGCACTAACTCTTTCAGGACGCTACAATATATGTTGATATTTACCTCAGAAGGCTGCAAATAGAAAAGAGGCATTACATTCGTATTTAAATTTTATTTGATATACCATTGATATTTTTTAATTATTATTTGAAACTCAATTTTGCATGTCACTATAAAGTTAAATAAGCCTTGCTTGTTTAATATTCAATGCAAAACTTGTTTGGGTCCCAATTAAAAAGTTCATTTGTTCAACCTTGGCCCGCGGCTTTGTTCAGTTTTACATTTTGGCCCACTTTGTATTTGAGTTTGACACCCCTGCTATAGACCAGTGTTTTTCAACCACCGTGCCGCTAGATACCGTCTGGTGCAGGGTTCTCAGAGATAGTGTGTGTGTGTGTGTGTTACACAGAGTTGTAGAAATTATTGGGAACTCATTACAGTCATGACATTATGTCCTTCACGAGTGTATGTAAACTTTTGATGGCAACTGTATATGTGGAGTGACAGGAAGAAAAGCTTTGAAACATTTAGCACGGCCTGGAATCGTACTTTTCAGATTTTTTTGTAAGGTAAAAAAATGTTGTCTAATAGTCGGGTAAAGTCAAATCTGACCTTCGGAGGTAAGACCCTGACTGGGGCCGTATGTGCCTTTGGGGCAAGGAACCGGACGACCGTCTGCTGGACTCTCCCTGGGACAGAAGAAGCCGGCCGGGCAGGGCAGCGGGCTGGAGAGCCCTGAAAAGCTCCCCCTGGTGGAGCTCCATCTGTGGGTCTCGCAGTAAAAGCCGGCAGGGCATCGAATACACTCCGTCTGACCGGATACATCCTGGTAGAAGCCTGCAGAAAACGCACTTCAGAAAGAGTGACATTTGCAGTACTTTTAAAACTGATGCGATTACCAGGAAGGCAAGGCTTGCAGTCATCTTTGCCCTTTCCTCCCGTATCGTTCCGGAAGGAGCCAGCTGGGCAGGGTACGGGAACACTGCTGCCCTGCACACAGTAATGGCCGGCCGGACATACTCCTCCGGCTAAACTTGATATTGGTGCAGCTCTTTGAGATCCTTCCAGACAGTAGAAGCCTGGGGCAAAACAGTGTTTATCCAACGTTTTGTGCTTTTAAAGTGTATGTGACATTGCCTGTCACCAGTGCTACTAATGAACAATTTACCCGCAAGGCATGGCCCGGAGACTGCTGACAGGCCTGTCTCTGAGCAGTAGAAGCCTGGGCTGCAACGACGACACTGAGATTCATCCACCAGTCCGGTTCGCTCACTGTCAAAAGAGGTTGAATTACACAAAATGTGTACAAATATTCATAGCCCCTCTCATGGTTTGTAGCCAAAATGTTCACTGTTTTGTGTGCAGCGGTTCAAAAGTACTGTAGAAGTTTACAAAAACAACTTTATAGAGATAGATGGTAGCTATTTAAAGGCCTACTGAAATGAGATGTTCTTATTTAAATGGGGATAGCAGGTCCATTCTATGTGTCGTACTTGATCATTTCGTGATATTGCCGTATTTTTGCTGAAAGGATTTAGTAGAGAACATCGACGATAAAGTTCGCAACTTTTGGTCGCTAATTAAAAAGTCTTGCCTTTACCGGAAGTAGCAGACGATGTGCGCGTGACGTCACGGGTTGTGGAGCGCCTCACATCCTCACCGTCACAACTCGGCTTGGACATGGATTGTTTCTTCGATGCAGATGAGGATCAACACGAGCGAGGCGTGGACGTGAGTACATAGTTGTTTATTATATAATATACACAAAACAGGGAAAACAAAAACACTTGCTCAATGGCATGAAAGACAATTTAACTATAAACTTAAACAGTACGATGGCAAGACTCAAGACATGAAACAAAAGAGTGCACTGTGGCATAAATACAAAACTTACGTGGATCAAAATGAACAGCGTAGCAAGGCATGAGGCAGATAAACGAGGGCGTGAAGAAGGTGCAGCATGGGTAGCGTGTGTACGAGTGTGAAGATCCCAGAATGATGAACAGAAAGAAAATTACTTAAATACTGGCTGTGATAATCAGGAACAGGTGCAGGACTGAGGGCAGGGGCGTGACAAGGTGGGATCTAATGCGTTGGCATGGAAACAAACAAAACCAGGAAGTGCAAAACGTGACTGAATGTCCAAAATCAAAACATAACATGACAAAACATGATCCATAGGTGTGACACACACATTGTTTATAATCATAGCCTCCGGCAGCAAGTGCTATTCGGACCGAGAAAGCGACAATTTCCCCATTAATTTGAGCGAGGATGAACGATTCGTGGATGAGGAAAGTTAGAGTGAGGCAAAAAAAAAAAAGCGACAGCTCCGGGCAGCGGCAGTGGTAGCGTTTCAGATCTAATTAGACACATTTACTAGGATATTTCTGGAAAATCCCTTATCTGCTTATTGCTTTAATAGAATTTTAGTGAGATTCTTAGGTCATACCTGAAAGTCGGATGGCTGCGGTGAACGCCGTTGTCTCTGAGAGAAGCCAATGGAGGAGCCAAGATCACAGCTGCCTTTTTAAGAGCTACAGGAGGAGCTCCCATAATCCACCGAAGTCTCCGGTAAGAGCCGACAATTTTCCCATCCAAAAACTTGCTGTTTGACGTAGAAAAACATGTTCGCTTGACCGCTTTGTGTTAAAGCTTCACAACAAACAGAGAAACACCGGCTGTGTTTTGGTGCTAAAGTCAGCTGCAATCCACCGCTTTCCAACAACAGCATTCTTCTTTAGAGTCTCCATTATTATGTGCGCTGCCGAACATACTCCTCTGCATATAAACCAGCAATATCACGACATGCTCAGTTTTTCATAAGAAATACCACGACATGCTCAGTTTTTCACAAGAAAGGATGGGGCGAGGTACACCCCTTTGTCCACAACTGCGTGAGCAAATAGTCAAACAGTTTAAAAACAACGTTTCTCAAAGTGCAATTGCATGAAATTTAGGGATTTCAACATCTATGGTCCATAATATCGTCAAAAGCCGGATGGCTGCGGTGAACGCCGTTGTCTCTGAGAGAAGCCAATGGAGGAGCCAAGATCCCGGCTGCCTTTTTGACAGCTACAGGAGGAGGTCCCCTAATCCACTGAAGTCTCCGGTAGGAGCCGACAATTTTCCCATCCAAAAACTTGCTGGTTGACGTAGAGAAACATGTTCGCTTGACCGCTTTGTGTTAAAGCTTCACAACAAACAGAGAAACACCGGCTGTGTTTCGGTGCTAAAGGCAGCTGCAATCCACCGCTTTCCAATCTCCATTATTATGTGCGCTGCATGTAAACCAGCAATATCACGACATGACGACGATGCGGGACCGGTACTTTTTAGAGGCGGTATAGTACCAAATACGATTCGTTAGTATCGTGGTACTATACTAATACCGTACAACCCTACTTTAGACTGTTTTGAAATAAAACCTTTTGTTGTGCTTTAACTTGTAAGCGAAAATATGAGTAACAAGCAAGCATCTTGTGGAGAGGCGGAGCCAACGGGACGACAGCGGGGCAGGACACGCTTTGGCCCTGCTCAAGATGGCGGCCCTACAAAACATTCATCAACACAGATGTCCAAATTGCTGTGTAATTATGCGACGAAAAGAGACGACTTTTAGCGGGGCAGGACACGCTTTGGCCCTGCTCAAGATGGCGGCCCTACAAAAGATTCATCAACACAGATGTCCAAATTACTGTGTAATTATGTGATGAAAAGAGAAGACTTTTAGCGGGGCAGGACACGCTTTGGCCCTGCTCAAGATGGCGGCCCTACAAAAGATTCATCAACACAGATGTCCTAATTACTGTGTAATTATGCGATGAAAAGAGACAACATTTAGCCGTGTGTGGTGCT
Organism: Nerophis ophidion; assembly: GCF_033978795.1. Classification (NCBI taxonomy): domain Eukaryota; kingdom Metazoa; phylum Chordata; class Actinopteri; order Syngnathiformes; family Syngnathidae; genus Nerophis; species Nerophis ophidion. Next base: position 46,265,630 of record NC_084628.1, read on the forward strand.
GGGCTAGTATGTCCGCTACAACCCGTCATACGCGTCATCATTCCGCGACGTTTTCAACAAGACACTCTGCGGGAAATTTAAAATTGTAATTTAGTAAACTAAAAAGGCCGTATTGGCATGTGTTGCAATGTTAATATTTCATCATTGATGTATAAACTATCAGACTGCGTGGTCGCTAGTAGTGGCTTTCAGTAGGCCTTTAGTAACAATGCATGGATGACAAGTAATGCACCTGAATGTTCCTTTGAGGCATGGTTGAGGTACAAAAGTCCCAGAAGAGCAGAAGAACCCAGCAGGGCACACAAAGCCAGTCCGGTTGTCCGTGGGGGATGGTTCAGAAGCTCCCCCAACACAAACAAACCCTGCAGCACACGGACCGCTGGGAAAAGTCCTCCCTTCAACATAAAAATAAAGCATTGTTTACATCATAGGTGTCAAACTCTGGCCCGTGGGCCAAATTTGGCCCACCGTGTAATTTCATTTGGCCCTTGAGGCAATACCAAATTAACATTAGAGCTGGCCTGCCGGTAATAACAGTGCCGCTGTAACATCGCATTCACCGCTAATACTAATACTTGCCAACCCTCTCGATTTTCCCGGGAGACTCCCGAAGTTCAGTGCCCCTCTGAAAAATTTCCCAGGGCAACCATTCTCCCGAATATTTCCCAATTTCCACCCGGACAACAATGCCTTTAATGTCGTTACAAATATGCGCCACACTGTGAACTCACATCAAACAAGAATGACAGACACTTTTCGAGAGAACATCCACACTGTAAAAAAACATCCATCCATCCATTTTCTACCGCTTATTCCCTTTTGGGGTCGTGGGGGCGCTGGCGCATATCTCAGCTACAGTCGGGCGGAAGGCGGGGTACACCCTGGACAAGTCGCCACCTCATCGCAGGGCCAACACAGACAGACAACATTCACACTCACATTCACACACTAGGGCCAATTTAGTGTTGCCAATCAACCTATCCCCAGGTGCATGTCTTTGGAAGTGGGAGGAAGCCGGAGTACCCGGAGGGAACCCACGCATTCACGGGGAGAACATGCAAACTCCACACAGAAAGATCCCGAGCCTGGATTTGAACCCAGGACTGCAGGAACTTCGTATTGTGAGGCAGACGCACTAACCCCTAGCCACCGTGAAGCCCGTAACAAAACATAAACACAACAAAACAAATACTTAGACCCCCTTGCAGCACTAACACTTCCGGGACGCTACAATATACACCCCCGCTCCCACCAAACCCCGCCCACCTCATTGTTATTTTATTTCCAAATTTATTAGCCCATGGAAAAACTTAATGTTGATATTTACCCCAGAAGGCTGCAAATAGAAAATTTTAATTTTATTTAATACACCATTGATGTTTTTTCCTTTGTTTTTTGAAAGTGTTGTTTGTTCCATATTCAGTGTTAAAGCAAATCAGTGTCGCAAATTGAGCAATATTTAACATTTTATTCATGCACTTTCTCTTGCTACTTCAAGGCTTGAATGTTTGATTCATTCATTATTGTTATTTTATTTTCAAATGTATTATTAGCCTGTGGAAAAAGTTTATTTTGATATTTACCTCAGAAGGTTGCAAATAGAAAAGAGGCATTCAATTCTAATTTTTTTTTATTTTATTTAATATGACATTGATATTTTAAAATTATTATTATTATTATTTGAACATTTATTTTGCATGTCACTATAAAGTTATATAAGCCTTGCTTGTTCAATATTCAATGCAAAACTTTTTTGGGTCCCTATTAAAATGTTCATTTGTTCAACCTTGGCCCGCGGCTTTGTTCAGTTTTAAATTTTGAGTTTGACACCCCTGCTTTACATGACTCCAAGCCAATGGAAGCTCGCCACAAGGGTTACGGCCGGGCAGGCATCCTACCTGCTCCTCTGCAGAACATCCCTGGATCACACGGTGAGCACTGGTGCTCTTCAACCGAGCCTGTCAGGTTCCCGTAGGTGCCCGGCGGGCACGGGCGTTGATAAGATGATGCACTCTGACAGAAAAATCCTCTCTCGCAAAGACGTGGGGAAGACGTTCCTTATTTGAAAAAAAAAAATTATTTCATTTAAATGACCAGACAAAGCGCTGAAATGCAGTAGTCGTCTTTTCATTCTCCGAGTCACCTTGATTCAAACAGAAGAAGCCCGGAGGACAAGTCTCACAGCTGCCCCGACCCTGTCTGAGCTGGTAGCTGCCTGGAGGACAAGGTGTTGGTTCCACACCGCCCTGGAAGATAGTTGAATTGTATTAGGCTTTTTTCCAAAGCTTTATATGCAGCATCAAAGTGTGACACAATTGGGAAATTGTGTTAGACTTAAATATAAACAGAATACAATAATTTTCAACCCATATTCAGTTGAATATGCTACAAAGACAACATATTTGATGTTTAAACTGATAAACATTTTTTTTTTTGGTCAAATAATCATTAACTTTAGAATTTGATGCCAGCAACACGTGACAAAGAAGTTGGGAAAGGTGGCAATAAATACTGATAAAGTTAAAAAATGCTCATCAAACACTTATTTGGAACATCCCACAGGTGTGCAAGCTAATTGGGAACAGGTGGGTGCCATGATTGGGTATAAAAACAGCTTCCCAAAAAAAGGCTCAGTCTTTCACAAGAAAGGATGGGGCGAGGTACACCCCTTTGTCCACAACTGCGTGAGCAAATAGTCAAACAGTTTAAGAACAACTTTTCTCAAAGTGCAATTGCAAGAAATTTAGGGATTTCAACATCTACGCTCCATAATATCATCAAAAGGTTCAGAGAATCTGGAGAAATCACTCCACGTAAGCGACATGGCAGGAAACCAACATTGAATGACCGTGACCTTCGATCCCTCAGACGGCACTGTATCAAAAAACGACATCAATCTCTAAAGGATATCACCACATGGGCTCAGGAACACTTCAGAAAACCACTGTGACTAAATACAGTTTGTCGCTACATCTGTAAGTGCAAGTTAAAGTTCTACTATGCAAAGCGAAAGCCATTTATCAACAACATCCAGAAACGCCGCCGGCTTCTTTGGGCCCGAGATCATCTAAGATGGACTGATGCAAAGTGGAAAAGTGTTCTGTGGTCTGACAAGTCCACATTTCAAATTGTTTTTGGAAAGATTTGACATCGTGTCATCCGGACCAATCATTGTATTCCATGTATATTTACATCTAACACAATTTCCCAACTCATATGGAAACAGGGTTTGTATGAGGGAGTCCGTTGCTGTTAGATATTAGATAGATAGATAGATAGATAGATAGATAGTACTTTATTTATTCCGTCAGGAGAGTTCCTTCAGGAAAATTACAATTTTCAGCACAATCCCATTCAAGATCAGACAAACATTACAGGGAGACAGAACAGGATCGCTGACGGGTCTGCCGGCTTCCAGCGCCCCTTACAAAAAAGATGACATACAGGTAAACAAGGGGGGGGAGAAAAAAATAGAAGATTAAAATGAAATTAAAAAATAAAGTGGCACCTCAACTTTAAACTAGTGTTGTCCTGATACCAGTATTTTGGTACTGATACTAACATTATTTCGTTCCATTTCGATACTTCTCGGTACTTTTCTAAATAAAAGGGACCACAAAAAATAGCATTATTGGTTTTATTTTAACCGAAAAATCTTAGGGTACATTAAACATATGTTTCTTATTGCAAGTTTGTCCTTAAATTGTAAATGGGTTATACCTGTATAGCACTTTTCTACCTTTTTTAAGGAATTCAAAGCGCTTTGACACTATTTCCACATTCACACACACATTCACACACTGATGGTGGGAGCTGCCATCCACGGCGCTAATCAGGATCCATCAGGAGCAAGGGTGAAGTGTCTTGCTCAAGGACACGACGGACGTGAAGGTGGGGATTGAACCAGGAACCCTGAGAGTGCTGGCACGGCCACTCTCCCAACTTCGCCACGCCGTCCCCAAATAAAATAGTGAACATACTAGAAAACTTGTCTTTTAGTAGTAAGTAAACAAACAAAGACTCCTAATTAGTCTGCTGACATATGCAGTAACATATTGTGTCATACATACAACTATTATTTTGTCAACATTATTAAGGACAAGCGGTAGAAAATGAATTATTAATTTACTTGAACATTTACTGGTAATATCTGCTTACTTTCTCTTTTAACATTTTCTATCTACACTTCTGTTAAAATGTAATAATCACTAACTCTTCTGTTGTTTGGATACTTTACATTAGTTTTGGATAATACCACAAATGTAGGTATCAATCTGATACCAAGTCATTACAGGATCATACATTGGTCATATTCTAAGTCCTCATGTCTCCCAGGATATATTCCTGAGTTTATAAACATAATATACATTTTTCTAAAAACGAAAGAAGGTCTTGTGATGCCCAAAAAATTATGTAATCGTAGTAGCATCGCTCCTGTACTTGGTATCATTACAGTGGATGTCAGGTTGCCCACATCTGAGGTCCTCTCCAAGGTCTCTCATAGTCAGCATTGTCACTGGCGTCCCACTGGATGTGAATTCTCCCTGCCCACTGGGTGTGAGTTTTCCTTGCCCTTTTGTGGGTTCTTCCGAGGATGTTGTAGTCGTAATGATTTGTGCAGTCCTTTGAGACATTTGTGATTTGGGGCTATATAAATAAACATTGATTGATTGATAAAGCTTCACCTTCGGGAATGTAAACAAGGAAACACCGGCTATGTTTGTGTTGCTAAAGGCGGCTGCAATACAGCGCTTCCCACCTACATATTTCTTCTTTGACGTCTCCATTATTCACTGAATAAATTGCAAAAGATTCAGCAACACAGATGTCCAGAATACTGTGGAATTATGCGATTAAAGCAGACTAGTTATAGCTTGGATCGGGCTGGAAAAAAATGTCCGCTACAATCAGAGTTTTTAACAGGGTACTTTGCGGGAAATTTAAAATTGCAATTTAGTAAACTAAAAAGGTTGCATTGGCATGTGTTGCAATGTTAATATTTCATCATTGATATATAAACTATCAGACTGCGTGGTCGCTAGTAGTGGCTTTCAGTAGGCCTTTAAATGCCGGCAGTGCGGTACACAGCTTGACTCCCCCCAAGGAGTCGCGCTCAAACTAACACTAGTTAGCACAGGTGACGAGTGCTAACAGCTGCATGAAATTCTGACCTCCTCACAGTAGTGTCCCACCGAGCAGACGTGTCGTTGAGGCGTCTCCGAGCTCTGTCCCGCAGGACAGTAGTAGCCCTGTGCACACCGGCCGCTGGGCTCAGTCAGACCTGTCTGCTGGCAGTAGTGACCAGGAGGACACGGCTGGCAAGACTCCCTCGAGACGCCGCCGCGGGAACCTGAAAACACATTTCCATGCAAGTCAATCATCAATCAATGTTTACTTATATAGCCCTAAATCACTAGTGTCTCAAAGGGCTGCACAAACCACCACGACATCCTCGGTAGGCCCACATAAGGGCAAGGAAAACTCACACCCAGTGGGACGTCGGTGACAATGATGACTATGAGAACCTTGGAGAGGAGGAAAGCAATGGATGTCGAGCGGGTCTAACATGATACTGTGAAAGTTCAATCCATAGTGGATCCAACACAGTCGCGAGAGTCCAGTTCAAAGCGGGTCCGACACAGCAGCGAGAGTCCTGTTCACAGCGGAGCCAGCAGGAAACCATCCCAAGCGGAGGCGGATCAGCAGCGCAGAGATGTCCCCAGCCGATACACAGGCAAGCAGTACATGGCCACCGGACCGGACCGGACCGGATCCCCTCCACAAGGGAGAGTGGGACATAGAAGAAAAAGAAAAGAAACGGCAGATCAACTGGTCTAAAAAGGGAGTCTATTTAAAGGCTAGAGTATACAAATGAGTTTTAAGGTGAGACTTATATGCTTCTACTGAGGTGGCATCTCGAACTGTTACCGGGAGGGCATTCCAGAGTACTGGAGCCCGAAATGAAAAAGTTCTATAGCCCGCAGACTTTTTTTGGGCTTTGGGAATCACTAATAAGCCGGAGTCCTTTGAAGGCAGATTTCTTGCCGGGACATATGGTACAATACAATCGGCAAGATAGGATGGAGCTAGACCGTGTAGTATTTTATACGTAAGTAGTAAAACCTTAAAGTCACATCTTAAGTGCACAGGAAGCCAGTGCAGGTATATATGTATGTATATATGTATATACAGTATAGGTATATATGTATGTATATATGTATATAAAGGTATATACAGTACAGGCGTAATATGATCAAACTTTCTTGTTCTTGTCAAAAGTCTAGCAGCCGCATTTTGTACCAACTGTAATCTTTTAATGCTAGACATGGGGAGACCCGAAAATAATACGTTACAATAATCGAGGCGAGACGTAACAAACGCATGGATAATGATATCAGCGTCGTTAGTGGACAGAATGGAGCGAATTTTAGCGATATTACGGAGATGAAAGAAGGCCGTTTTAGTAACGCTTTTAATGTGTGACTCAAAGGAGAGAGTTGGGTCGAAGATAATACCCAGATTCTTTACCGTGTCACCTTGTTTAATTGTTTGGTTGTCAAATGTTAGAGTTGTATTATTAAATAGAGGTCGGTGTCTAGCAGGACCGATAATCAGCATTTCCGTTTTTTTGGCGTTAAATTGCAAAAAGTTAGCGGACATCCATTGTTTAATTTCATTAAGACACGCCTCCAGCTGACTACAAGGACACAACGGCAGTGACTAGGATGGCGGAAGCGGGAATCGAACCTGCAACCCTCAAGTTGCTGGCACGGCCACTCTACCAACCGAGCTATACCATGAGGTGAAATCTATCGATAAAAAGTTGCGATTTTGACACAAAGCTGCCATGCAGGCTGTTTTTTTATTCTTTGTCTTTATTTTACCATGGAAAAAACATATTTACCATTAATTGATTAACGTGGACCACGACTTAAACAAGTTGAAAAACTTATTGGGGTGTTACCATTTAGTGGTCAATTGTACGGAATATGTACTGTACTGGGGCGGCATAGCTCGGTTGGTAGAGTGGCCGTGCCAGCAACTTGAGGGTTGCAGGTTCGATTCCCGCTTGTGCCATCCTAGTCACTGCCGTTGTGTCCTTGGGCAAGACACTTTACCCACCTGCTCCCAGTGCCACCCACACTGCTTTAAATGTAACTTAGATATTGTCTGTCACTATGTAAAGCGCTTTGAGTCACTTGAGAAAAGCGCTATATAAATATAATTCACTTCACTTCACTGTGCAATCTACTAATAAACTTTTAATCCATCAATATTTATTGTTTATTTTTTTTGCCATTGCTCGAAACTAAAATTAATGACAAAAAAATCCATGTCATAATGAATTATTTTCAAAGCTCCAATTAGTTCAAAAATGTCACTTTAAAATGTTTTATGTGGTAAACATTACATATATTGTGCAGTTGCGGTATAAAAACAAAGTTTTCTTTGACAAAAGAGCATAAATGTTACGCCTGTTCGGCATTGTGGTGCCGGGTTCGATTCCCTCGAGAATGCGTCAAAACGAAGAACACAACAAAGGTAAGATATAACCAATTTATTCTAAATAACAGAAGGAGAGCTAAAACAAAAACACCGGGGCTAACAAAAGGCAAACCAAAGACGCTAGTATGGGAACTAGGAGATACAAAATAGGAAATTAAACTGGCACGTTGGCACACAAAAAAAGAGTAAATAAAACATCTAGCATGAGAGCTAATAACGAGGTGCGTAGCATGAGAGCTCGCGAAAATAGTAGGAATAGCGTGAAAGCAAACGATCAAAACAGACGCATAGTTGCGTGAGAGCAAACTAGAGTCCCGGGCGGAAGAATGAAAATAGGAAGGCTTATAAAGGGAAGGTGATTAACAGAGAACAGGTGTGCAGGAACCGGGAGTAACAGCTGAAACTAATAAGTAACCATGGTGATGGACTAAACGGGAAATAAACGGATCAAACTGAGAATGAGAACAAAGATGGAAAAATAAACAATAATATGTGAAGATCCGAGTCACGGATCGCAACAATAGAACAAACAAAATAATAGTTAAAACGTAAAATCGACAGATGTATCTGAAGTTCATCTCGTGACTTTAGTGTTGAAAGTTAAAAAAATATATATATATATAAAAATGTATCACTTTCTGAGTGGGGCACCTTTTGGATCAAATATATTTAGTGGTATTTTGTTTATCTTTTCACTGTGATTACTCAAAAATAATAAAGCATTAAAATTAATGGTGTCCTGCATTATTGATCTTTTAGGGCTCTAATGACTAAAAACTGAATATTTCGGATTTACTATTAAAAAAACAAAGATGTTTCTAACAAAAAGGCCATCAATTTTTTACTTTTTTTTTTTTAAAGGGGATGATTATCACAATTTCAAAAGGGTTAAAAACAATAAAAATCAGTTCCCAGTGGCTTGTTTTATTTTTCAAAGTTTTTTTCAAAATTTTACCGGTCCTGGAATATCCCTAAATAAAGCTTTAAAGTGCCTTATTTTCGCTATCTTGGAAACCACTATCCATTTCCCTGTGACGTCACACAGTGCTGCCAATACAAACAACATGGCGGTTACCACAGCAAGATATAGCGACATTAGCTCGGATTCAGACTCGGATTTCAGCGGCTTAAGCGATTCAACAGATTACGCATGTATTGAAACAGATGGTCGGAGTATGGAGGCAGATAGCGAAAAAAGACATTTAAGAAGAAACTGAAGCTATCGAGCGAATAGCTATTGACGCTAATCGGCTATAGCATGGGTGTACCTAATGAAGTGGCCCATAGCATGGCTGCCTTATTAGCATCGCCGGTAAAATGTGCGGACCAAACGATCAGGACTTTCGCATCTTGTGACACTGGAGCAACTTAAATTCGTCGATTGGTAAGTGTTTGTTTCGCATTAAATGTGGGTATTTAGTTTCAAATGTACATACAGCTAGCGTAAATAGCATGTTAGCATCGATTATCGTAGTATGTTAGCATCGATTAGCCGGCAGTCATGTTGTGACTTAATATGTCTGATTAGCACATAAGTCAACAACATCAACAAAACTCACCTTTGTGATTTGGTTGACTTAATGGTTGCAAATGCATCTGCAGGTTATCCATACATCTCTGTGCCATGTCTGTCTTAGCATCGCCGGTCAAATGTGGAGACACTCTGGTACATTCAATGGGGGTCTGGCGGCAGATTTCTTGCCAGTGGTGCAACTTGAATCCCTCCCTGTTAGTGTTGTTACACCCTCCGACAACACACCCACCAGACATGATGTCTCCAAGGTTCCAAAAAATAGTCGAAAAATCGGAAAATAACAGAGCTGAGACCCCAAGTTTGTAATGTGAAAATGAAAATGGCGGGTGTGTTACCTCGGTGACGTCACGTTCTGACGTCATCGCTAAAAGAGCGATAAACAGAAAGGCGTTTAATTTGCCAAAATTCACCCATTTAGAGTTCGGAAATCGGTTAAAAAAATACATGGTCTTTTTTCTGCACCATCAAGGTATATATCGACGCTTGCATAGGTTTGGTGATAATGTTCCCCTTTAAGTTGATATAGAGATTTACTGTAAGCGTTAAATAAACAATAATAATAAAAATGTAACTTATTTTTTGCATTTTATTAACTGAGACCATTTATGGTCTCCAAAACCCCTAAAGGTAAAATAATTTAAAAAAAATCCATATATTTTGTTATGCTTTGAAAATGAAAAAATATCAAAATGGCCCCCGCATGCTTTAATTTTTCCGTGCGCGGCCCTCCGTGGAAAAAGTTTGGACACCCCTGGCATAGAGCGACTGTTTCTGAATAATCACACAAAAGGGACAATTTAATGCGATTCTGGCATATTGCCTCCAGACAAGATTACAATGACATGATTAAACCACTTTGTGACTGAAATGATTCATAACGTGCCCGCCGGGGAGAAACTTTTCATCTTCCGCCGCCTCACTGAACTGCAAGAAGCACACGGCGGTTCGTACGAGGACGTCGCAGTGCAACAAAGAGGATTAGGTGTCGTGTTTCGGCTCGGTACTGCGTCTAATTCATCAATAATTCATCCGCTCGACAACTGACGGAGGATTACTGGATTGCAAAAAACGGTTAGCGATTATAAAATCCAATCCAATCCACTTCATTTGCATAACACAATTAAACAACAGAAATGTTTCCAAAGTGCTGCACAACAATATTAAAAACAATATTCAAATATCCTTAACTCCACCAATTACCGAATAAAAATAAAACCAATAGGAAAATAATAATAATAATATAAATATGATTAAAAACAATTTCAAACGGGGATAGCAGGTCCATTCTATGTGTCATACTTGATCATTTCGCCATATTGCCATATTTTTGCTGAAAGGATTTAGTAGAGAACATCCACGATAAAGTTCCCAACTTTTGGTCGCTAATAAAAAAAGCCTTGCCTGTACCGGAAGTAGCAGACGATGTGCGCGTGACGTCACGGGTTGTGGAGCTCCTCACATCTGAACATTGTTTACAATCATGGCCACCAGTAGTGAGAGCGATTCGGACCGAGAAAGCGGCGATTCCCCCATTAATTTGAGCGAGGATGAAAGATTCCTGGATGAGGAAAGTGAGAGTGAAGGACTAGAAGAAAAAGACGAGGGCAGTGGGAGCGTTTCAGATGTTATTAGACACATTTATTCAGATCATTCTGGAAAATCCCTTATTTGCATATTGTGTTACTAGTGTTTTAGTGAGATTATATGGTCGTACCTAAAGTCAGAGGGGTGTGGTGACCGCCAATTTCTCCGTGGGAAGCCGCGTTTCTCGGCGAGGCAAGGCAGCCAGGTTGAGTTCCCCCCCCCCCACGGTGTAGGCATCCGACGGTCAGGGGCGGCCGGTGGGAGGAGGTAAGGGACTCCGCAGCTGCAGGAAGAACGATGCAAACTCTCCGCTCATGTCTACGGTAAGAGCAGACTTATTGCCACCATTTATAAACGCATGCTTACCTTAGCTAAAGCTAAATTTTACTCAAATCTCATCCACCGTAATAAAAACGATCCCACATTTTTGTTTAGCACGGTAGCATCGCTAACCCAACAAGGGACCCCTTCCAGTAGCTCCACCCACTCAGCTGATGACTTTATGCAATTCTTCAATAAGAAAATTGAAGTCATTAGAAACCGGCAACAGTTCGAGATGCCACCTCAGTAGAAGCATTTAAGTCTCACCTTAAAACTCATTTGTATACTCTAGCCTTTAAATAGACTCCCTTTTTAGACCAGTTGATCTGCTGTTTCTTTTCTTTTTCTCCTATGTCCCACTCTCCCTTGTGGAGGGGGTCCGGTCCGATCCGGTGGCCATGTACTGATCGCCTGTGTATCGGCTGGGGACATCTCTGCGCTGCTGATCCGCCTCCGCTTGGGATGGTTTCCTGCTGGCTACGCTGTGAACAGAACTCTCGCTGCTGTGTTGGATCCGCTTTGGACTGGACTTTCGGGACTGTGTTGGATCCAATATGGATTGAACTTTCACAGTATCATGTTAGACCCGCTCGACATCCATTGCTTTCGTCCTCTCTAAGGTTCTCACAGTCATCATTGTCACCGACGTCCCACTGGGTGTGAATTCTCCTTGCCCTTATGTGGGCCTACCGAGGATGTCGTGGTGGTTTGTGCAGCCCTTTGAGACACTAGTGATTTAGGGCTATATAAGTAAACATTCATTGATTGATTGATTTTCTCACCGAAACCTGCCAATTGACATGTGGTATGGAACCATGTTCGCTTGACCGCTCTGTTCCATAATAAAGCTTCACCGTCATCTTTCGGGAATGTAAACAAGGAAACACCGGCTGTGTTTGTGTGGCTAAAGGCATTTGCAATACACCGCTTCCCACCTACATCTGTCTTCTTTGACGTCTCCATTATTAATTGAACAAATTGCAAAAGGTTCAGCAACACAGATGTCCAGAATACTGTGTAATTGTGCGATTAAATCGGGCGACTTTTAGCCGTGAGTGGTGCTGGGATAGAATGTCCGCCACAATCCTTGACGTCCTGCGCACACGTCATCATACCGCGATGTTTTCAGCAGGATATTTCGCGCAAAATTTAAAATTGCAATTTAGTAAACTAAAAAGGCCGTATTGGCATGTGTTGCAATGTTAATATTTCATCATTGATATACAAACTATCAGACTGCGTGGTCGCTAGTAGTGGCTTTCAGTAGGCCTTTAAGACGAGACTTAAAAGAGTCCACTGTGGAAGCAGTTTGAACATGGAGCGGCAGAGTGTTCCAGAGTTTAGGGCCGACCACAGAGAAGGCCCTGTCTCCCCTGGTCTTAAGTCTGGTCTTGGGCACCACGAGCAGGAGTGTCAATTTGGAAAGGGTCCGAGATATATTGAGGTGGCAGTCCATGTAAAGCTTTGAAAACAAACGTTTTAAAATCAATTGTAAAATGAACAGGGAGCCAGTGCAAACTCTGAAGAATTGGGGTTATATGCTGGCGTTTCCTGGCCCCTGTTAAACGTCATCAACGGCACAGCGGTGGAGATGGTAAGCAGCACCAAGTTCCTGGGGGTGCAGACCACTGACAATATAACCTGGTCCCTACACACCGGAGCTCTTGTAAAAAAAAGCTCAGCAGCGCATGCACTTTTTGCGTCGGATGAAAAGAGCACAGCTCCCTCCCCCATTCTCAGCACATTCTCCCGAGGCACTATAGAGAGCTTGCTGACCAACAGCATCTCTGTCTGGACTGGAGCCTGCAATGCCTCAGACTGGAAGTCTCTCCAGAGGCGAAAAAGATTATCAGGACTTCTCTTCCTCCTATCCAGGAGATCGCAAAAAGCCGCTGCCTGACCAGGGCTCAGAAAATCTGCAATCTGTTTTCCCTGCTAGACTCTAGGAAGAGGTTCCGCAGCCTTTCGAAGCAGAACCTCCAGGTTCTGTAACAGCTTCTTCCCTCAGGCCGTAAGACTCTTGAACGCATCATAATTAAATCTTCCCCTCAACTCCCCACAAAATGGATTAACTCGCTGGAATAAAAAGACAATATGACATACATCCATAAAACTGGATGCATATGCAAAAGTGCAATATATTATCTGTACAGTAATCTATTTATTTATATCTGCCCCTTGTTGCTTTTTTTTATCCTGCACTACCAAGAGCTAATGCAAAGAAATGTTGTTCTTATTTGTACTGTAAAGTTCAAATTTGAATGACAATAAAAAGGAAGTCTAAGTCTAAGTCTAAGGCTCGGGAACCTTTTTGGCTGAGAGAACCAAGAAGCCATATATTTTAAAATGTATTTCCTTAAGAGCCATATAATATTTTTTTTAACACTGAACACAACTAAACGCGTGCATTTTTAAGTAAGATCAACATTTCCAGAGTATAATAGGTCTCTTATTCTTTGTAATAACATTGTTATTCTGAAGCAAACTGTCGAGGGGGCGTGGCCTGCGGGCCCGCAGCAAAGCAGGATGTTGTCAGGACCGGCCTTGAAATCAGCGACAGGTGCGTGCGTAGAACGCCCACCTGGGCCTTTTTATCTAATCACGTGTCACTCTGTTATAAGCAGCAGCCAGGAGGAGAGACAGGGTTGGGGCTGGAGCCAGAGCGCGAGTGAGGACGAAAGAGAAGAAGACAATTGCTGGAAAGCAACTGAGAGACTAATTGAAAAAACACAATATTTTACCCTTAAACAGGCTCTCATGTCGGTGCTTGGTGGTCTGAAGAACCCCCAGGAGGGCAAGCCCAACACTAACCAATAATAAATAAACAGAGGTGGGTAGTAACGCGCTACATTTACTCCGTTACATCTACTTGAGTAACTTTTGGGATAAATTGTACTTCTAAGAGTAGTTTTTATGCAACATACTTTTACTTGAGTATATTTATAAAGAAGAAACGCTACTTTTACTCCGCTCCATTTATCTACAATCAGCTCGTTACTCGCTACTTTTTTTTTTATCGATCTGTTAATGCACGCTTTGTTTGTTTTGATTTTGTCAGACACGCATTCAAAGTAGGAACTACGCATGCCTGCTTTTCACCAATCAAATGCAGTCACTGGTGATGTTGGACCAATCAAACACAACCAGGTGGTCACGTGACCGTCACACGTAGAACCCGACATAATGAAAAACTTATTAGGGTGTTACCATTTAGTGGTCAATTGTACGGAATATGTACTGTACTGTGCAATCTATTAATAAAAGTATCAATCAATCAATCAAAATTGTAAAGGAAAAAAGACACTTTTTATTTCAACCGTACTTCCCGTCAAAAGCCTAAAGACTGATTGCACAGTTCCTGTCTTCACAATAAAAGCGGCGCTCCATCGCGCCTGTGCTAACAAAATAAGAGTCTCTGAAAGCCAGCGCAAACAAGCTAGCAAGCTACAGAGTTTGCCGCCAATGTATTTTTTGTAAAGTTTATTAAAATGAATATGGAAGCTGAACAAATAAGATGCCAAAAACCAACGACTTTCATGTGGTATTAGACAGAAAAGAGGAACTTGTTTTCCCTCCATTTGAAAACGTGGACATTATCAGCACTTTACTGTCTGATTCCAATCAATGCAAGTCATCAGAATCAGGTAATACACCAACTTATATTCTTGTCTTCATGAAAGATAGGAATCTATATGTTAAACATGCATGTATATTCATTAAAACACCTTTAACATGTCAACAAAAACGGCAAAATAAATAACTATAAATTAAATACTGTATATATATATATATATATATATATATATATATATATATATATATATATATGATATGTGTGTGTATGTATATATGAGGTAGATCACCTCGACTTGGTCATTTATTAAGTAATTGATAAACGTTGAAAAACTTATTGGGGTGTTACCATTTAGCGGTCAATTGTACGGAATATGTACTGTACTGTGCAATCTAATAATACAAGTTTCAATCAATCAATCAATCAATCAATCAATCGATGAATACCTACTGAGTCTATGGTGCTGTTAAGTTATTGTGACTCAATGTTCCTTAATATTTTTATTTTAATGTATTATTATTTAATATGTATTATTGTTTTAGTTGCTTAAGAGATATTCCTGGCTATGAATTTGCTCATTGCTATTTTTATGTTTTTGTGCATTATTTGTTGCCGTCATCATTAAACAAACAGGTTACTCATCAGTTACTCAGTACTTGAGTAGTTTTTTCACAACATACTTTTTACTTTTACTCAAGTGAATATTTGGGTGACTACTCCTTACTTTTACTTGAGTAATAAATCTCTAAAGTAACAGTACTCTTACTTGAGTACAATTTCTGGCTACTCTACCCACCTCTGTAAATAAATTACTTCTTACCATTAACGCAACTTCTTGAACATAAAAATGCATGAGAATGTTTTGTATTTTGAACGTTATTTTTAACACTATGATTACAAGTGGAATTATTCATTACTTATCCTGTTAAGCAATGTCAGCTCAGATTTATCCGAGAGCCAGATGCAGTCATCAAAAGAGCCATAGGTTCCCTACCCCTGCTCTAAGTCTTCTGGACTAACTGCAACCGGGAGAGAGCTTTTTGGCTAATGCCAGCATAAAGTGCAGTGCAGTAGTCCAGGCCACTTGAAATAAAAGCATGCACCACTTCTTCAAAAAGGTTCAAAGATAAAAACATTTTTACCTTGCTAAAAGTCGAAAATGATAAAAACACAATTTTAAAACGCCATTGATTTGTTTGTCTAGTTTAAAATGGCTGTCTATAGTGACGCCAAGGCTGATGACCTCGGGACGCACATCATTTCGCAACGGTCCCAAGTCAGTGAGGCCTGGACCAAAAACTAAAATTTCAGTTTTTCCCTCGTTCATTATTAAAAAATTCTGGGCTAAGCAAGCCCTGACGTGGCATAGACAGTTAAGAAGGGGTGTCAGGGGGCCGTAGCTTTTTGAAATCGGCATATAAATTTGTCAGTCTGCATAAAAGTGATAAAACACTCCATGACTCTTAAAAATCTCTCCAAGAGGGAGGAGATACAGAGCAAACAGGATGGGGCCTAGAATAGACCCCTGGGGGACACCACAGTAAAGTGGAGCAGAAGAAGAGGTGGCATCCCCCAGCCTGACAGAGAAGGACCTCTCAGACAGGTAGGATCCGAACCACTGTAATGCAGTCCCCCTGACACCCACACAGTCTATTAAAAACAAGTCATTAAAAACCTTTAAAAGTGCAGATTCAGTACTGTGCAAAGCTTTGTATCCAGACTGAAATCGATCTAAAGTGCTATTTTCTGTCAGGTTGAGTTTGTGACGAACCCCAAGATGCAGCGAAGGTGGCAGGCATTGAGCAAGAAAACATAATGTCCAAAAATATAAAAATGGAAGGCAAAACACAAACCAGAAAAACAGGAGACAGGTAGCAGGAACAAGAATCGAACCAAGGAACCGGGGAGAACTGGAGACAGAAAGCAGTCCACGGCATAAGACAACGACAACTCTTAATGACAATAATCCAGCTCTGACTGAAAGACAAAGCAGGTTCTAATAGGTTTGGGCTGATTGACACCAGGTTTGGCCAGGTGCCAATCAGCCGCAGCTGAGGGGAAACAGCGCTCAGGGAGAAAAGCCGGCAATGACCAAAATAAAAGCGCTGACAGGAAACAAAGACATACACAGAAGAAAAACTAAAAGAAAACCAAACTGTCAGGGACACGCCTGACAATTTTCATCCCAAAAAAGGCTAAAAACACATTTCTCCAAAATTTTTGACACAAAAGGTAATTTAGAAATGGGCCGATAATTTGACAAACTTGTATGATCAAGACCTGTTTTTTTTTATCAAAGGCTCAACAACAGCTCCTTTAAAAAAAAGAGGGCACACTGCCAGAAATCCAGCTGCTGCTGATGATGTCTCTAACAGACAAGTCAATAGAGTCCCAGACCTATTTAAAAGAAGTCTGGGACTCTAAAGATGAAAACGCAATTACTATTTAGACGTGCTTACTTTGTAAAGTCCCGATAGGACATGGTACAGGTAGACGTGTTCCAAGAGGGCAGTAGTGCCCCGCAGGGCAGAGGTTGGCATGGGGGTCTTGGGAAGCTCTGGGGCAGTAGTATCCTGCAGCACAGGGTTCTGATGGAGCTTCCAGGCCAGTTTTGTTGCAGCAGGAGCCAGTTTCACAAGGGCGGGGGTAAGCAGAACCCGCAGGGCAATAAAAACCTGAAAAGTAGGGGGAAAGTATCGATGAACTTGATCTTTCATCCTTCCACTCTAGTAGTATGGTTAAAGTCTGTTGCTTTAGTTATTAGCTATTGTGCTTAAGTTAGACTTTTTCTAATCTATGCGGGGACAAAACTTCTTGTCTGAGGGGTGGCCTCAGCCACAGATGTTATCTTTGTTTTAGCCCGCTAACAGCCAAGGACTTCAAGGACCTCAACGAAGATAAGATGACAGCCCTCAGACGAAGCAGAGACTTCAAGGACCTCAACGACGATAAAATGACAACACGCAGACGAAGCAAGGACAAGGCGTAATCCCAAGACCCAAGCCCATTCCGTCACGTACTGTGCGTCCTGGACCTGCTTTGCATAATATACATGACCACTCTTTTTAGAGGCGGACTCAGTGATGTTGAGTATGGAACTCTGAATAAAAAGAAGGACGCGGGAGCTGAATCTTAGAGCGTAGGGCGAGACTGTGACTAAGTGTTCAGCGCCAGCGTTCTCCTCATGAGCTAAATTGAACTCTGTCTCTGCTTGGTTCCTTGCTTCTTGTCTGATTAATAGATGTGATCAGTGTTTGATCCTGACACACTCATACCAGCAGCTACAGTACAGGCACTGAACTCTTTTAATCATTAAAAAAATCCCGGAAACACTCTGTGCTATTCAAACTTGTTGTTTCTTTCAATCCACTTTGGCCGGATACAGGTGAAATGTACAAGAAGATTCACCTCTCAGAGTATTGATTCGATCACAACTGGATTGTTTAAGGAAAAGCTAACAGAACAGTACACACTCACTGTTTTGCCCCTCATACTGCCCCAAACACCACAAGGCATTGAAAACGTTATTAATTTTATGTATGTATTCATAATATTCCATTTATTCATTTATATTAATTTTATTGATTGTTGCTTACAGTCGCGATCAAAACGTGTGATCAAAAGTTTACATACACTTGTAAAGAACATAATGTCATGGCTGTCTTGAGTTTCCAATTATCTGGTCGAACTTTTGACCACTCTTCTTGACAAAATTGGTGCAGTTCAGCTAAATTTGATGGTTTTCTGACATGGACTTGTTTCTTCAGTATTGTCCAATTTTTTTTTCATCCGACCACAGAACTTTCATCCAGAAGGTCTTATCTTTGTCCATGTGATGTCAGATGAAACAAAAAAATAGCTGTTTGGCCACAATACCCAGCAGTATGTTAGGAGAAGAAAAGGTGAGGGCTTTAATCCCAGGAACACCATGCTGACTGTCAAGCATGGTGGTGGTAGTATTATGCTCTGGGCCTGTTTTGCTGCCAATGGAACTGGTGCTTTATAGAGGGTATATGGGACAATGAAAAAGGAGGATTACCTCCAAATTCTTTAGGACAACCTAAAAGCCCGGACACAGTTGGTAAAGGGATGGCTAAATCAGGTTAGAATGAAGGTTTTAGAATGGCCTTCCCAAAGTCCTGACTTAAACGTGTGATCAAAAGTTTACATACAATATAATGTCATAGCTGTCTTGAGTTTCCAATTATTTTTGCAACTGTTATTTTTTTGTGATAGAATTATTGGAGCACATACTTGTTGGTCACAAAAGACGTTCATGAAATTTGGTTCTTTTATGACTTTATTATGGGTCTACTGAAAATGTGAACAAATCTTGTTAATATTTGGTCGCATGTCCCTTTGGCAAGTTTCACTGCAATAAGGCGCTTTTGGTAGCTTCAGGTCGAACTTTTGACCACTCCTCTTGACAAAATTGGTGCAGCTCAGCTAAATTGGATGGTTTTCTGACATGGACTTGTTTCTTCAGTATTGTCCAATTTTTTTTTAATCTGACCACAGGACAATCCTCCAGAAGGTCTTATCTTTGTCCATGTGATGTCAGATGAAACACAAAATTAGCTGTTTGGCCACAATACCCAGCAGTATGTTAGGAGGAGAAAAAGTGAGGGCTTTAATCCCAGGAACACCAAACCTACCGTCAAGCATGGTGGTGGTAGTATTATGCTCTGGGCCTGTTGTGCTGCCAAAGGAACTGGTGCTTTACAGAGAGTAAACAGGACAATATAAAAGGAGGATTACCTCCAAATTCTTTAGGACAAACTAAAAGCCGTGAGTGGTGCTGGAGGTTGGGTCTTGGGCACAGTTGGTAAAGGGATGGCTAAATCAGGCTAGAATGAAGGTTTTAGAATGGCCTTCCCAAAGTCCTGACTTAATAAAAATGTGGACAATGCTGAAGAAACAAGTCCATGTCAGAAAACCAACAAATTTAGCTGAACTGCACCATTTTTGTCAAGAGAAGTGGTCAAAAACTCATCATAAGCTTGCCAGAAGCTTGTGGATGGCTAACAAAAGTGCCTTTTTGCAGTGTAACTTGTTAGAATAATTATGTATATATTATCATCATAACTATATGCTTAAGGGCCGTTACTATAAAGTATTGTCAATCTGTGCTGAAGCGGTTTTTCTTTATTTGTGCAGAACTAGCAATCTGAGAGATTGCTTGCCTTTCTTTCCTATGACTGTTCTGTCCAGATTCCGCATGCTGACTGCCAAGGCCAAACATTCAGTTCTGGGACCAGCACAAGAACAGACTGGGCGATAGCACCAAGTGTCAACATATTTGCATTTTTGTATTATCATATCTTGTGTCAAGTCCACTCCCCCCTTTCCCTCAGCCACAATGATGTAATAGGGATTTCCCTAATTAATACAGGAGGCACGCGGTCTGTTCTTTAGAACGTTGTCTGGATCTGTAACTAGAGTACAGCCCAAAACACGTGTCTCCTCATGAGCTCTATTTAACCCTGTGTCTGCTTGGTTCCTTGGTTCTTGTCTGATTAATAGATGTCACCAGTGTTTGAACCTGGCAAACTTGCCAAGAGACATGTAAGCAAATATTAACATTGCTGTATGTATACTTTTAACCCAGCATTTTTGCTCAAATTTTCAGTAGACCCATAATAAATTCAAAAGTATCTTATCAGACAGAAAATAAGCAAATATCACCCTTATTTCAGATATTTCATCTTACTTAGATTTCAGTTTTTGCAGTGTGCCGCTTTTCCACTAATGCAGGGGTAGGCAACCCAGAATGTTGAAAGAGTCATTTTGGACCCAATCATATAAAACTTGCGGGCCGCACTGACATTAAACTTTCATATTAAGGTATGGACCGCAAAATAACAGCTCGAGGGCCGCAATTGTCCCGCGGGCTGCGTGTCTGAGACCCCTGCTTTAGAATAATCACCTGACTAAGAATTGTAGACTGGTCACGCAGTTAGTTTTTAAGTACCGACGCCTGACTCTCGGCTTAAAAATGCGTCGCAATTAAAAGCTTTTCACATTTTCTCTCTTATGTTGATTGAGTACTTTTATTTTTTAGGGGAATAAGCAAAAACTGAGCAGACGCGCCAGTAAACTCAAGGGAAATCTGCCATATGTCACTGCAATTACAGTAAGTGGGACTAGTGGTGTGCACAGGGAGTGTAACTTCCATGTGTGTGCAGCAAAGGCATGCAGGTTCACGGTGAAGATTCACCCACCCTTGGGACATAAGTCTCCTCTGTAGGTGGCACATTTCCCATAATGTGGACTCCTGAGGCGTAGTGGTGAGTGAGTAATATTATGGAGGGAGTCTGACTGCTGGTACGGCGTATCCACTTCGACGTCTCCGTCTGTAAGCACACGAGAGACATGGAGGATGACTCGGTTCATGATGTTATCCATTCATTCTTCTCCGGCCGCTTGCACTCTTTTTTTAGCATCAATGCAAGGACATTTTTATGAAATCGGAAGGTCAAATTGAATTGCCGCTTCTTTGTGGCTCATTTGTCTGCGCTCCATTGTTGAGTACCCTTTCAAAATAAAATTATAGTAAAACCTCTGTAGTTGAATGCCCTTGAAATTATACAAATAGTGAGTCAACTAACATGTTCACAAAACAGCATTTTTTTTTATTTAACAATTACTGAGCTGTCCTGATATCTTGTTGTCTAACACAGTGGTTCCCAACCGATACCGCTCCGTGAAGCATTTGCTACGGGGCCGGAGAGAAACATTAAATAATTCACAAACCCCGTTTCCATATGAGTTGGTAAATTGTGTTGGATGTAAAAATAAAGGGAATATTTAACCATTTGCAAATCACTTTCAACCCATATTCAGTTGAATATGCTACAAAGACAACATATTTGATGTTCAAACTGGTAAACTTTCTAACAACGTTTAGAATTTGATGCCAGCAACACGTGACGAAGAAGTTGGGAAAGGTGGCAAAAAATACTGATAAAGTTGAGGAATGCTCATCAAACACTTTTTTGGAACATCCCACAGGTGTGCAGGCTAATTGGGAACAGGTGGGTGCCATGATTGGCTATAAAAACAGCTTCCATGAAATGCTCAGTCTTTCACAAGAAAGGATGAGGCGAGGTACACCCCTTTGTCCACAACTGCGTGAGCAAATAGTTTAAGAACAACTTTTCTCAAACTGCAATTGGGATTTCAACATCTACGCTCCATAATATCATCAAAAGGTTCAGAGAATCTGGAGAAATCACTCCACGTAAGCGGCATGGCCGGAAACCAACATTGAATGACCGTGACCTTCGATCGCTCGGACAGCACTGTATCAAAAACCGAAATCAATCTATATAGGATATCACCACATGGGCTCAGGAACACTTCAGAAAACCACTGTCACTAAATACAGTTGGTCGCTACATCTGTAAGTGCAAGTTAAAGCTCTACTATGCAAAGCGAAAGCCATTTATCAACAACATCCATCAATGAAACAATAGAAAATACGCACTCATAGACGACAGTAGTTATTAGTGAGAATATACTTATTTTGAGGTATTTTTGGGTTCATTGAGGTTAGCTAATTGTACTTGTTTTGGAAAGTCTTGACAAGCCTATTGGCAGATAATTTTTCTTAGTTTTAGTAAAATACCCCAAATTTTTTTTCTTGTTTTTGAACACAGACTTTTTGCAGTGTGTGTAAGGTGCAAAGTCAAGCATTAAATGCATCCGATTACCAATGGTTCATTTCTTTTTACACTTGTATGATTGTTCTTAAATGTATATGCAGGATTAATTGAGGTTTTACAGTTTGACCCTGATTTCGATATATCTTTTTTTTAATACTAACAAATGGGAGGCCGGCAACATTCTTGAAATGAATACCTTAGTTCAGGGGTAGGAACCTATGGCTCTAGAGCCAGACGTGGCTCTTTTGATGACTGCATCTGGCTCTCAGATAAATCTTAGCTGACATTGCTTAACACGATAAGTAATGAATAATTCCGCCGGTAATCACAGTGTCAAAAATAACGTTCAAAATATAAAAGATTCTCATGAATTTTAATCCATCCATCCGGTTTCTACCACACCTGTTCAAGAAGTCGCATTAATGGTAAGAAGTTTTTTTATTTATTGTTGGTTAGCTTCAGAATAACAATGTTATTAAAAAGAATAAGAGACTTATTATAGTCTAAAAATGTTGGACTTACTTAAAAATGCATGCATCATCATTTATTTGTATTCCTTTCATGAAAATGCATATATAAAAGCCACGTACAATTGACACTTTCATTGTTTTTTTTTTGTTTCTTAAACATTTCCATGTTCAGAACGGAGCAGATGGAAGAATAATATTCTTATATTTATCTGCCCCCTTTTTAACACGAATGATTTTCGATAACTGTTCTCTCCAACAACACCCGAACTCCAACATACTTTCCAATTTTCCTTTAAGCATTTTCACAAAGACACGTCCAATCTAAAACAAAATTCAGTTTGATATAATTCCAGTTTTCTCTTTTCATAACCCTTTTTAAAAACAAAGATATTCTTACAGCTTTTTAAGTCTTTGTTTAGACAATTCCATGCTTTCACACCAACAACAGACAAGCACATTTGTTTCAAATTTGTTGGCACTCTTGGATGTTTAAAGTCTGTGGTTCTCATCTTTAGATGTGACCACAAATAACTTTTGTATGTCCTTTTTGATTGATTGATTGATACTTTTATTAGTAGATTACACAGTTCAGTACATATTCCGTACAATTGACCACTAAACACCCGAATACGTTTTTCAACTTGTTTGAGTCGGGGTCCACGTTAATCAATTCATGGTACAAATATATACTATCAGCATAATACAGTCATCACACAGGTTAATCATCATATACATTGAATTATTTACATTATTTACAATCCGGGGGGTGGGATGAGGAGCTTTGGTTGATATCAGAACTTCAGTCATCAACAATTGCATCAACAGAGAAATGGACATTGAAACAGTGTAGGTCTTATTTAGTAGGATATGTACAGCCAGCAGAGAACATAGTGAGTTCACATAGCATAAGAACAAGTATATACATTAGAAGTACATTTGAGTTGTTTATAATCCGGGGAGATGGGATGTGAATGGAGGAGGGTATTAGTAAAGGGTTGAAGTTGCCTGGAGGTGTTGTTTTAGAGCAGTTTTGAAGGAATATCGAGATGCACTTACTTTTATACCTGTTGGGAGTGCATTCCACATTGATGTGGCATAGAAAGAGAATGAGTTAAGACCTTTGTTAGATCGGAATCTGGGTTTAACGTGGTTTGTGGAGCTCCCCCTGGTGTTGTGGTTATGGCGGTCATTTACGTTAAGGAAGTAGTTTGACATGTACTTCGGTATCAAGGAGGTGTAGCGGATTTTATAGACTAGGCTCAGTGCAAGTTGTTTGACTCTGTCCTCCACCCTGAGCCAGCCTACTTTGGAGAAGTGGTTTGGATTGAGGTGTGATCTGGGGTGGAGGTCTAAAAGTAACCGGATTAGCTTATTCTGGGATGTTTGGAGTCTAGATTTGAGGGTTTTGAAGGTGCTGGGGTACCAGGAGGTGCAAGCGTAATCGAAGAAGGGTAGAATGAGAGTTCCCGCTAGAATCCTCAAGGTGCTTTTGTTGACCAGAGAGGAGATTCTGTAGAGGAATCTCGTTCTTTGGTTGACCTTTTTAATCACCTTGGTTGCCATTTTATCACAGGAAAGATTAGCCTCTAGAATGGAACCTAGGTAGGTGATCTCATCCTTCCTGGTGATAACAATGTCACCCACTTTTATAGTCAAGTCACTGACCTTCTTAAGTTTGATATGGGACCCAAATAGGATGGATTCCGTTTTACCTAAGTGTATGGACAGCTTGTCAGCGAGCCAGGTGCAAATATTGAGGAGTTCAGCACTGAGGATTTGTTCCACCTGTGACTTGTCCTTGCCGGATACCAGCAGGGTCGAGTCATCCGCATACAGGAACAATTCACAGTGGCATGCTGATGGCATGTCATTCACGTATATTAGGAACAGTAAAGGTCCTAGTATACTCCCCTGAGGGACTCCACAGCTTACTGAGAGGGGAGGGGACATGGTGCCGTTCACCTCTACCACCTGTTTCCTCCCCTCCAAGTAAGATTGCATCCAGCTTGATGAGGTTTCGTCGAATCCGATTGCTCGGAGCTTATCCAACAGTCCTCCGGAATAACTTTATTTCTCGCTTTGAACATCATTAATAGAGTATTCAATTCTACAATGTATTTTAGTTTTAGTAATGCTGACCTAATGAAGAGTGGTTTTGTGTGGTCTCTATGTCCTACTCTAAAAATGATACAAATTTCTGTGAAATAAAGGCTTTATGTTGCTATGATATGTATTTCCCAATATTTCTGCACGATAATTGAAATAAGATAGAATAATAGTTGTATTCAGTCTTAAAAAAATATATTATATGGCTCTCACGGAACTACTTTTTAAAATATTTGGCATGTATGGCTCTCTCAGCTAAAAAGGTTCCCGACCCCTGCCTTAGTTGGATCAAACAAGTAGAACATGAGGAGAGAAATAATTTACCAGCATTGCAGGAGTTGTAGAGGCATGACATGTTGTACATCCAGGACACATTCTCTTTGTTTTGGTGGTAAATGTCCAGAATTTCTTGTAGACAACTAAATAAAAAGGGGCTGGCCTGTGGTGTTGGATTGTCTGCACCTCCGCTACAAAAGAACCCTGCAGAACACAAACCTGCAACAAGGAGGAATTATCTTTGACAATTTCCGCCAAAAGAAAGCCAATTACCAGCTTGGAACCGGGCCCGTGTTGTTCCTAACACATGAAATAGTGACTGACTAGCAGGAAAGCAGGTGTAATCATCCCGCCCCTTACCTGTTGGCTGTGAGGCTCCAGGGCTGACGCAATATTTCCCAGGCGGACAGGGGCGGCAATTAGAAGAGGAGGGAGCTCCGAGCTCAGGGAGGAAGCTGCCGACAGGACAGGGCTTGGGTGATCCGCTACCCAGAGGACAGAAGTGTCCAGCGGGACAGATATCTCCATGAGGCTGGGAGACGGGGGAAGACTCCGGGGACCCTGATGAACAGAAATATCCTGTGAGAGCAACAGAAAAATGTAGTTAAACATCTCATTAACAGCAACTTTTACAATGTAGGCATCCATGAATTCATTATCAGAGATGATACATCACCAACTACTTAGGTTGGCTGATTTCTTTTCCAGTGGAAATTAATTGAACAGTCATTTTTGTGACTGATTACCAATTGAAATAAAATGCAAATCTATCTAAAAAGAAAACTTTTTCCCTGATTATATGTCTAGGGTTGAAGTATAGAACAACTATATTCAAGAGAGTATAATTCCCAATTTACCAATATTTTTTGCTATCTTTTTAAAAGTGATGTGTACTTCTGGTCTTGTCACCCCCTCCCGGGCAGAAAGGCAACATGGTGGTGTGTCTGGATGAAAAGAGACGTTGCAGACGCTCTGCCGGACAAAAAGTTGCTTTTAATACAAGCGAGGGTCATAAAACAGGTCTGCAGTACCTGGAGGGGCTCAGGTCAAAAATAGTACATTCTCCTTATATTCCTTCTTTCTCTGTCTGAGTGTGTGTTCATTCAGGCTAGTACTACCTGACCATGTAAGGAGCGGAATGACAACAGAAGTATACCATGACTTGTAGATTGACGTTAGGATAAGCATGGAATCTCTCCCCCAGGATAGAGCTTTAACTTTTGCATTCCGAAGCCTGGTTTTATCGCTTCTTCTCGTGAGAGAGCTAATTCCAGTCCACATGCAAATGTCCAGCTGAATTTATTATGGTTTCAACCATTATTTACTTAAACCTGGTGGTTTGCTTCCTCCAAGTTGAATATAAAACATTCACCATATGTAGAACATAATATGAGTTTAATTAATTCACTTCAAAAGTAACTCTTAAAAATAATAATGAACAAGAAAAAGAGGGCAATAATAATTCAAGTAACTCAATAATTCCAAAGGAAAGTCAGACACGTTTAATTTATAAAATTCCAAAAATGCCTCGCTAAAACAACTATTAAAACGTTTTTGGAATGCTTCAAGACATCCACTGGACATTTTTGGCGACTTGTTGCTAGGCAGAATTTAGAGGGCTCAGTCGTAACTGCCCCATTGGCATCTGACAAACTGGAATATAGCAGCCCGGCTCATTAAGCTCAAACTGCAATATATACAAATTAATTTCACAAGCGAATATGTGTTCTGTATTAACTATAAAATATATGTACTGAGTATTATTGTATGCAACATTTTTAAATACACTGGTAAATATGTTACAGTACATTGAATATGTTCTGCAATAGTTATTTTTAGAGTAAACATGCATTTATATGTATGTTATATTACATGCAGTGCAAAGAAAGATTAGGGTCTTGCACATGAATTCTAGCATAAAATTCATGGCAAATATACGTCTTTTATATTAGTGTTATACAGGGGTGTCAAACTCAAATACAGAGTGGGCCAAAATTTTAAACGAAACAAAGCCGCTGGCCAAGGTTGAACAAATGAACCTTTTAATAGGGACCCAAACAAGTTTTGCATTAAATATTGAACAAGCAAGGCTTATATAACTTTAGTGACATGCAAAATCCAGTTTCAAATAATAATAATTTAAAAAAATATGAATGGCATATCAAATAAAATTTTAATTCAAATGTAATGCCTTTTTTTCTATTTGAAATCTTCTGAGGTAAATATCACATTTTTTCCACAGGCTAATAAAAAAAATTGAAAATAAAATAATGAATGAACCAAACATTCAAGTCTAGAAGTAGCAAGAGAAAATGCATGAATAAAACGTTAATTATTGGTCAGTTTGCTGGAAGTTTCCCGGAAGAGTTAGTGCTGCAAGGGGTTCTGGGTATTTGTTCTGTTGTGTTACGGTGCGGATGTTCACCTGAAATGTGTTTGTCATTCTTGTTTGGTGTGGGTTCACAGAGTGGCGCATATTTGTAACGGTGCTAAAGTTGTTTATACGGCCACCCTCAGTGTGACCTGTATGGCTGTTGACCAAGTATGCATTGCTTTCACTTGGGGGTGTGTGTGTGTGTGTGTGTGTGTGTGTGTGTGTGTAAAAGCCACAACTATTATGTGACACGCTGTTAGTATGGAGGAAAAGCGGACGTGACGACAGGTTGTAGAGAACGCTAAAGGAAGTGCCTTACATGCACGCCCCCAATATATTTGTCCAGGTGGAAATCGGTAGAAATTCGGGAGAATGGTTGCCCCGGGAGATTTTCGGGAGGGGCACTGAACTTCGAAAGTCTACCGGGAAATTAGGAGGGTTGGCAAGTGTGAGTATTAGCGGTGAATGCGGTGTTACAGCGGCACCGACGCTGTATAACACCGGCGGGCCAGCTCTAATGCTAAATTGATATTGCCTCAAGGGCCAAATTAAATTACACGGCGGGCCAGAGTTTGCCACCCATGGTGTTACATTCGATTAAACAAAAATGAGTGCAGTATTTTATATTAGATAAAGAGAAAAGTAATATAAGGTCTCTTGTTCCAACACAGACATTGAAAATAATTTTTTGTATTTAACTGTGCCGTATTTTTCGGAGTATAAGTCGCTTTGGAGTATAAGTCGCACCTGCCGAAAATGCTTAATAAAGAAGAAAAAATATATATATTAGTCGCATTGGAGTATGAGTCGCATTTTTGAGGGAAATGTATTTGATAAAACCCAACACCAAGAATAGACATTTGAAAGGCAATTTAAAATAAATAAAGAATAGTGAACAACAGGCTGAATAAGTGAACGTTATATGAGGCATAAATAACCAACTGCTATGTTAACCTAACATATTATGGTAAGAGTCATTCAAATAACTATAACATATAGAACATGCTATACCTTTACCAAACTATCTCTCACTCCTAATCCATAAATCCCATGAAATCTTATACGTCTAGTCTCTTATTTGAATGAGCTAAATATTATTATTTGATATTTCACGGTAATGTGTTAATCATTTCACACACAATTCACTCCTGAATATATCTTATTTTCTCAAACAGCTACATTTTTGTTACTTCTCGAGGGCCTTATGTCAGGGGTCGGGAACCTTTTTGGCTGAGAGAGCCTTTAAAGCCAAATACTTTAAAATGTATTTCCGTGAGAGCCATATCATATTTTTTTAACACTGAATACAACTAAATGCGTGCATTTTTTAAATAAGACCAACATTTTAGAGTATAATAAGTCCCTAATTCTTTTTAATAACATTGTTATTTCTTGAACAGGTGCGGTTCAAAACGGATGAATGGATTAAAATGCATGAGAATGTTTTCGGGCTCCAGTACTCTGGAATGCCCTCCCGGTAACAGTTTGAGATGCTACCTCAGTAGAAGCATTTAAGTCTCACCTTAAAACTCATTTGTATACTCTAGCGTTTAAATAGACTCCCTTTTTAGACCAGTTGATCTGCCGTTTCTTTTCTTTTTCTTCTATGTCCCACTCTCCCTTGTGGAGGGGGTCCAGTCCGATCCGGTGGCCATGTACTGCTTGCCTGTGTATCGGCTGGGGACATCTTTGTGTTGCTGATCCGCCTCCGCTTGGGATGGTTTCCTGCTGGCTCCGCTGTGAACGGGACTCTCGCTGCTGTGTTGGATCCGCTTTGGACTGGACTCTCGCGACTGTGTTGGATCCATTATGGATTGAACTTTCACAGTATCATGTTAGACCCGCTCGACATCCATTGCTTTCCTCCTCTCCAAGGTTCTCATCGTCATCATTGTCACCGACGTCCCACTGGGTGTGAGTTTTCCTTGCCCTTATGTGGGCCAACCGAGGATGTCGTAGTGGTTTGTGCAGCCCTTTGAGACACTAGTGATTTAGGGCTATATAAGTAAACATTGATTGATTGATTTTTTTACGTTATTTTTAACATTGTGATTACCAGCGGAATTATTAATTACTTATCGTGTTAAGCAATGTCAGCTCAGATTTATCCGAGAGCCAGATGCAGTCATCAAAAGAGCCACATCCAGCTCTAGAGCCATGGGTTCCCTACCTCTTATGTGATGTCAAATGAAACAAAAATTGAGTTGTTTGTCAAGACAGCCATGACATTAAGTGTATGTCAACTTTTGACCACAACCGGAGAGCTAAGACACGGCTCCGAAGGTCCTGTAGGCACAACTGGGTGTGACTTATCCACTTTAGAGGCAAAGAGCTCTTACGGGGACGTGTGTCAAACCTGGACTGCAGGGTCCGGAGGGTTCTGTCAGAGCGGTGCTGTTGCAGAAGGAGCCAGAAGGGCAGGGGATGCAGTCAGCGGGGGACTTCCTGCCAGACGATGGAATGACAGTGCCCACGGGACAGGGAGATGGCGCCCATGAACCCTCCAGACAATAAAAACCTTGAGAAAATGGCAACACTTCAATACACTTGTCTTGTAGGAGTGTTGAAATGTCTTTGTTGTGGTTTCAATACTCTACCTGGTGGACAGATGTTGCACGCAGACTGGCCAGATGAAGATTGAAAAGCTCCTGCGCCACAGATGGACGGCTCAGCGCTGCCATATGGACACCAGTGGCCAGGCCGGCATTGACATCCTGTGGTCCAATCACAGCAAAAAGCTCGTCTGGTGCCTTCTTGTTTTACAATAATCTGCATTTGTTTTTATAATACATGGTACTGCTCAGCTCAGTGGTCTAGTGGTTAGATCAGGGGTCACCAACCTTTTTGAAAGCAAGAACTACTTCTTGGGTACTGATTAATGCGAAGGGCTACCAGTTTGATACACACTTAAATAAATTGCCAGAAATAGCCAATTTGCTCAATTTACCTTTAATACATAAATCTATAAATATATTTTAAAAATGGGTATTTCTGTCTGTCATTCCGTTGTACATTTTTTTTCCTTTTACCTAAGGTTTTTTGTTGAGAATAAATGATGAAAAAAAACACTTAATTTGAATGGTTTAAAAGAGGAGAAAACACGAAAAAAAATTTGACACATAGTTTATCTTTAATTTCGACTCTTTAAAATTCAACCGAAAGAAATGAAGAGAAAAACTAGCTAATTTGAATCTTTTGGAAAAAAAAAAAATAATAATAATTTATGGAACATTATTAGTAATTTTTCCTGATTAAGATTAATTTTAGAATTTTCATGACATGTTTTAAATAGTTAAAATCCACTTTGGAATTAGATTTAAATTTGATTCCACAGATTTTCTAGATTTGCCAGAATAATTTTTGGGAATTTTAATCATAAGTTTGCTGAAATATTTCATAAATATTCTTCGTCGAAAAAACAGGAGCTAAAATGAAGAATTAAATTAAAATGTATTATTTTTTACAATAAAAAAAAAATACTTGAACGTTGATTTAAATTTTCAGGAAAGAAGGGGAAGGAATTTAAAAGGTAAAAAGGTATATGTGTTCATCCTAAAATCATTTTTAAGGTTGTATTTTTTCTCTAAAATTGTCTTTCTGTCAGTTATAAGAAGCAAAGTCAAAAAATAAATGAATTTATTTAAACAAGTGAAGACCAATTCTATCAGTTTTGTCTCTCATAGAATTAAAAATGTCGAGCAAAGCGAGACCAGCTTGCTAGTAAATAAATACAATTTAAAAAATAGAGGCAGCTCACTGGTAAGTGCTGCTATTTGAGCTATTTTTAGAACAGGCCAGCGGGCGACTCATCTGGTCCTTACGGGCGACCTGGTGCCCGCGGGCACAGCGGTGGTGACCCCTGGGTTAGAGTGTCCGTAGGTTGTGAGTTCAAAACCCGGCCGAGTCACACCAAAGACTATAAAAACGGGACCCCTTAACTTCTTGCTTGGCACTCAGCAACAAGGGTTGGAATTGGGGGTTAAATCAGCAAAATGATTCCCAGACGCTGCTGCTCACTGCTCCCCTCACCTCCCAGGGGGTGAACAAGGGGATGGATCAAATGCCGAGGACACATTTCAACAAACCTAGTGTGTGTGTGATAATCATTGGTACTTTAACTTTAACATCACACAAAAAAATATAGTATTGAGCTTTGATGCAGAAAATAACATTTGCATAAAGACTTATGTGGAGAGGCGGAGCCAACGGGCCGACGGCGGGGCGGGGCAGGGCACGCTAAAGCCCTGCCCAAGATGGCGGCAAGGAGGTGGAGGATGCAGCGGAGCGGAGAGGCGGGGCATGCCAGGAGCGACGCCGCCGCGTTCTAAATCAGGTGCATGGCTCACACACCGGGAAACTATTAACACTTTTCCTGATGATGTATAAAAGGGGAGAAGGAGGAAAGATCGAGGAGGAAGGAGTTGGAGAGCCTGCAGGAGCAGATGAAGAGCAAGAGCGATCAAAGAGCGACAGAGAGCGAGCCATAGAAGAGGACGACGACGGCGGCTGAAAGAGCGGACCGTGAGCTATCAGTGGAAAGGAGCAGCTGAAAAGCGATCTGATCTACACTAAAACTTGTTTATTGAAAATTAAACCAGAGTCAAACCTGCACAGAAGAAATGTCCTTCCTGGGTGGTCCATCGAACCCGCACGACAACAGCAAGCAACTGTCACAACTTGACTGGGCAGAGTTTATGCCATCTTACGGGATGAAACACAATATTTCAAATATTTATCTTTATTTTCTGCTCTTTGTGCAAATATTCTCCCAAAATGATGTTTAGTGTGGTTTCGCTGCAATTACTTTTCTCAGTTCCCAAACGTTTATTGAGTGTTGTTAAAAGAAAAGGTGATGTAACACGTTGGTGAACGTGCCCTTTCCCAACTACTTTGTCACGTGTTGCTGGCATGAAATTCTAAGTTAATTATTATTTGCAAAAAAAATAAAAATAAAGTTTCTGAGTTTGAACATCAAATATGTTGTCTTTGTAGCATATTCAACTGAATATGGGTTGAAAAGGATTTGCAAATCATTGTATTCTGTTTATATTTACATCTAACACAATTTCCCAACTCATATGGAAACGGGGTTTGTATTAGACATGCTTCACTGATGGGAGTATTTGGCAAGCACCGTTTTGTCCTACTAATTTCAGCGGTCCTTGAACTCATCGTAGTTTGTTTACATGTACAACTTTCTCCGACGCTGCTGCAGAAAGACTTGTTTTGTGCCACTTTGTCTCATTTTGTTCACCAAACGTTTAATGCTGTGCGTGAATGAACAAAAGGTGAGCTTTGTTGATTTTATTGCTTTGCTGCAGTGCTTATCAGGCATATTTGGTCAATCCAGGACTGCCAGCTAATTGATGCTAACATGCTATTTAGGCTAGCTGTATGCACATAATGCATCTTGTATTTGAGCTCATTTAATTCACTACACTTAGGTCCTCTGTGTATTTAATTTATATGTCTCATGACACATTATCTGTATGTAATAATTGGTTGCATAATTGTCTGTGTGCCATGTTGTTCCAGACCACAGCAAATGGCACCCATCTTGCAAAGATTGTAATAAATCTATTAAATGAAGACAGCCTGCTGTTTTCTTTAACTTATACCAGGGGTCACCAACGCAGTGCCCGCGGGCACCATAAGGACCAGATGAGTCGCCCGCTGGCCTGTTCTAAAAATAGCTCAAATAGCAGCACTTACCAGTGAGCTGCCTCTATTTTTTAAATTCTATTTATTTACTAGCAAGCTGGTCTCGCTTTTCTCGACATTTTTGATTCTAAAGGAGACAAAACTCAAATAGAATTTGAAAATCCAAGAAAATATTTTAAAGACTTGGTCTTCACTTGTTTAAATAAATTAATTTTTTTACTTTGCTTCTTATAACTTTCAAAAAGACAATTTTAGAGAAAAAAATACAACCTTAAAAATGATTAGGATTTTTAAACACATATACCTTTTTACCTATTAAATTCCTTCCTCTTCTTTCCTGACAATTTAAATCAATGTTTAAGTATTTATTTATTTTTTATTGTAAAGAATAACAAATACATTTTTATTTAATTTTTCATTTTAGCTTCTGTTTTTTTGACGAAGAATATTTGTAAAATATTTCTTTAAATTTATTATGATTAAAATTCCCCAAAAATATTCTGGCAAATCTAGAAAATCTGTAGAATGAAATTTAAATCTTATTTCAAAGTCTTTTGAATTTCTTTTAAAATTTTTGTTCTGGAAAATCAAGAAGAAATAATGATTTGTCTTTGTTAGAAATACAGCTTGGTCCAATTTGTTATATATTCTAACAAAGTGCAGATTGGATTTTAACCTATTTAAAACATGTCATCAAAATTCTAAAATTAATTTTAATCAAGAAAAATTACTAATGATGTTCCATAAATTCTTTTGTAAAAAATTTCAAAAAGATTCGAATTAGGTAGTTTTTCTCTTCATTTTTTTTCGGTTGAATTTTGAATTTTAAAGAGTCGAAATTGAAGATAAACTGTTTCAAAATTTAATTTTCATTTTCATTTCATCACAACAAAATTAGGCATCATAATATGTTAATTCCACGATTGTGTCAGACTTGTGCCTGACAGTTTGGTTTTGTTTTAGTTTTTCCTCTGTGTATGTCCTTTTTTCCTCTCAGCGCTTTTATTTTGGTCATTTCCTGCTTTTCTCTCTGAGCGCTGTTTCCCCTCAGCTGCGGCTGATTGTCACCTGGCCACACCTGGTGTCAATCAGCCCGCTCCTTTTTAAACCTGCTTCGTCCTCCAGTCAGAGCTGGATTATTGTCATTATGACTTGTCGTTGTCTTATGCCGTGGACTGCTTTCTGTCTCCAGTTATTTCTGGTTCCTCGTCGCTTGTGAGCTGTTTCTTGGTTCGATTCTTATTCCTGCTACCTGTCTCCTGTTTTTCTGGTTTGTGTTTTGCCTTCCATTTTTATATTTTTGGACATTAAATTATGGTTTTTGCTCAATGCCTGCCACCATCTCTGCATCTTGTGGTTCGTCACAAATCCTACCTGACAGACTGTATATATCGGTATCCGTTGATATTGGAATCGGTAATTAACAGTTGGACAATATCGGAATATCGGGTATCAGCAAAAAAGCTATCGGACATCTCTACTTTTAACTACACCAAAGAGTGTAAACACATTTTTACAGTAGATAGCATAAGCCCTACATTTGTACGGTGCCCTACAGCTTGGTACCTTGAAAACTAAGCAATGGGAGCAACTTTGTACCGTGTGAGAAATCCTGAGGGACGCAAGGTGAGGACGGCGAGCAGCAGAAGCAGGCGCCCTGGCAGAAATGAGCTGCCGACTATTAATAGCTCCTGATTCATTTCACGGCCAAGTTAGTAAAATACTCTTGGAAGAAAGAAAAAAAAAAAAAAGGTGTAAAGGTGATGAGAAAAGATTTCAAGGAGGTACGCTTGCAGAACTTAATGAGATGCGATACTAATTTGGAGCAGCAATAAATAGTACACTCTCACACACAGCCTCCTCCTGCAACTGACACTTTCTTCTGTTCAGAGAAGGTTCAGGCGAAAAAAAGCTATCTACAAACCCCGTTTCTATATAAATGGTTCGCTTCCCCTTAGGTCCGGATGACAGGATGTCAAATGTTTCCAAAAACATGTGGACTCGTCAGACCACAGAACACGTTCCCACTTTGCATCAGTTCATCTTAGATGATCTCAGGCCCAGAGAAGCCGGCGGCGTTTCTGGATGTTGTTGATAAATGGCTTTCGCTTTGCATAGTAGAGCTTTGTCTTGTACTCACAGATGTAGCGACAATCTGTATTTAGTGACAGTGCTTTTCTGAAGTGTTCCTGAGCCCATGTGGTGATATCCTTTAGAAATTGATGTCGGTTTTTGATACGGTGTCGTCTGAGGGATCGAAGGTCACGGTCATTCAATGTTGGTTTCCGGCCATGCCGCTTACGTGGAGTGATTTCTCCAGATTCTCTGAACCTTTTGATGATATTATGGAGCGTAGATGTTGAAATCCCTAAATTTCTTGCAATTGCACTTTGAGAAAGGTTGTTCTTAAACTGTTTGACTATCTGCTCACGCAGTTGTGGACAAAGGGGTGTACCTCGCCCCATCCTTTCTTGTGAAAGACTGAGCATTTTTGGGGGAAGTCGTTTTATACCCAATCATGGCACCCACCTGTTCCCAATTAGCCTGCACACCTGTGGGATGTTCCAAATAAGTGTTTGATGAGCATTCCTCAACTTTTATCAGTATTTATTGCCACCTTTCCCAAC
This sequence comes from Nerophis ophidion, assembly GCF_033978795.1. Classification (NCBI taxonomy): domain Eukaryota; kingdom Metazoa; phylum Chordata; class Actinopteri; order Syngnathiformes; family Syngnathidae; genus Nerophis; species Nerophis ophidion. The sequence goes on from NC_084628.1 coordinate 46,301,327, forward strand.
TTCTTTGTCACGTGTTGCTGGCATCAAATTCTAAAGTTAATGATTTGCACAAAAAAAAATGTTTATGAGTTTGAACATCAAATATGTTGTCTTTGTAGCATATTCAACTGAATATGGCTTGAAAAGGATTTGCAAATCATTGTATTCTGTTTATATTTACATCTAACACTATTTCCCAACTCATATGGAAACAGGGTTTGTACAATGCTTGTGAAAATAAATGCAATAAGAAGGCACACTGAATATTTTCAAGATCCTCCTGCAACTGACAGTTTGATAACATAGATAAGATAAAATAACCAGAGGCAGTCCTTGCTAGATTTACTCTATGAGCACCCCAAACTCAGCCAACAACACAACAATATCCATCCATCCATCCATCCATCCATTTTCTACCGCTTGTCCCTTTTGGGGTGGCGGGGGATGCTGAAGCCTATCTCAGCTGCATTCCGGCGGAAGGTGGCGTACACCCTGGACAAGTCGACACCTCATCGCAGGGCCAACACAGATAGACAGACAACATTGTGAAGTGAATTATATTTATATAGCGCTTTTCTCTAGTGACTCAAAACGCTTTACATAGTGAAACCCAATATCTAAGTTACATTTAAAGCAGTGTGGGTGGCACTGGGAGCAGGTGGGTAAAGTGTCTTGCCCAAGGACACAACGGCAGTGACTAGGATGGCGGAAGCGGGAATCGAACCTGCAACCCTCAAGTTGCTGACACGGCCACTCTACCAACCGAACTATACATTCACACTCACATTCACACACACCAGGGCCAATTTTAGTGTTGTCAATCAACCTATCCCCAGGTGCATGTCTTTGGAGGTGGGAGGAAACCGGAGTACACGGAGGGAACCCACGCAGTCACGGGGAGAACATGCAA